>NC_142164.1:66571415-66872188 GCF_024610735.1 Ursus americanus
TTCAAGTACACACAGATTATAAAAACTGACTACATGCTGGGCCATAAAGTCACCATTAATAACAAATACTTTAAATCATACAAAGATGTTCTCTGACCATAATGGAATTAAGCTGAAAATCAATAACAAAAAGATAACTAGGAAAGTATGTTTGGAAATCAATACATATACTTAAAATGACTAAAGAAGAAACTACAATGGAAAACCAAAAATATTCTTTGTATTGAATGATAAAACTATAGCATATGAGGGGCACCTGGGTGGCTCAGTCGTTATCGGCCCAGGGAGTAATCCCAGGGTCCTGGGATTGAGCCCCGCATCGGGCTCCCTGCTCCACTGGGAGCCTGCTTCTTCCTCTCACACTCCCCCTGCTTGTGTTCCCTCTTTCACTAGTTGTCTCTGTCAAATAAATAAATAAAATCTTAATAAAACAAAACAAAACAAAAAACTATAGCATATCAAAACTTATGTGACATGCAAGAACTGCACCTAGAGGGAGATTTGTACTCTAAGTTGCACATATTAAAAAGGAAGAATGATTAGAGTGCTTGGGTGGATCAGTCTGTTAAGGGTTTGCCTTTGGCTTGGGTCATGATCTCAGGGTCCTTGGATCTAGCCCCGCATTGGGCTCTCTGCTCAACAGAGAGTCTGCCTCTCCCTCTGCCCCTTTCCCCTGCTTGTGTACTCACTCTTTCTCTCTTTCACTCAAATAAATACATAAAATCTTTTTTAAAATTTTTAAAAATTAAAAAAAGAATGATTTAAGCATCTTCTCAACTGTATATTTTTTAAATAAGCAAATTAAAGGCAACAAAAGTAGAAATAAGAAATTTAAGATAATAGCAGAAATTAATGAAATAGAAAACAATCCATAGTGTAGATCAACTAATAAAACTGATAAATCTCTGGCAAGACTAACCAAGAACAAGAGCGCATACTAATAATATTGAAATGAAAAGGGGACAAAACTACAGATCGTACAGATTAGAAACCAATGATTAAAACACACTATAGTACCCAAACTGCTAATACATGTAACAAGTAGTGTGAATCTCAAGGGCATTACACTAAGTGGAAAAAAGGCAGTCTCAAAATGCTACACACTGTATGATTCCATGTATGTATTTTCAAAATGAAAAATTTGTAGAGATGGAGAAAAGATTTATTGCTAGGTTCAGAAATGATGGGGAGTGAGAAGATAGGTGAATATAAGGGGTAGCAAAAGGAATATTTTTGTGGTGATGAAATAGTTCTGTATGTTTATGGCAATGGTGGTTACAAAAAATCTGCATGTCATAAAATGATAGAATCATACGCATACCTTATTACTGTAAATTACCTGGGTAATTTACACATAAGATGTAACCAATGGAGGAAACTGGCTGAAGAGTCCACATGACCTCTTTGTACCAACATTGTAAGATCCTCTAAATCTGTAATTATTTTAAAACAAAGTTTTTATTTCCCAAAGAACACATACAGATGGCCAACAGACACATGAAAAGGTGCTCTACAACACCGATCATCAGGGAAATACAAATCAAAACTACAATGAAATACCACCTCACACCTGTCAGAATGGCTAAAATTAACAACACAGGAAACAACAGGTGTTGGTGAGGATGAGGAGAAAATGGAACACTCTTACATTGTTGGTAGGAATGCAAACTGGTACAACTGCTTTGGACAACAGTATGGAGGTTCCTCAAAAAGTTAAAACTAGAACTACCCTACGATCCAGCAACTGCATTACTAGATATTTACCCAAAGAGTACAAAAATACTAATTCGGAGGGATACATGCACCCCGACATTTATAGCAGCATTTTCAACAATAGCCAAATTAAGGATAGCACCCAAATGTCCATTGACTAATGAATGGATAAAGAAGAGATGGTATATATACACACAATGGAATATTACTGAGCCATAATAAAAAAAAGAATGAAATTTTGCCATTTGCAATGACGTCCATAGAGCTAGAGAGTATTATGCTAAGCAAAATAAGTCCATCAGAGAAAGACAAATACCATATGATTTCACTCATCTGTGGAATTAAAAAACAAAATAAATGGGGTCGCCTGGGTGGCACAGCGGTTAAGCGTCTGCCTTTGGCTCAGGGCATGATCCCGGCGTTATGGGATCAAGCCCCACATCAGGCTTCTCCGCTGGGAGCCTGCTTCTTCCTCTCCCACTCCCCCTGCTTGTGTTCCCTCTCTCGCTGGCTGTCTCTATCTCTGTCAAATAAATAAATAAAATCTTTAAAAAAAAACCCAAAAAACAAACAAACAAAAAAAACAAAATAAATGAACATAGTGGGGAGGAAAAGGAAAACCAAGAAACAGACCCTTAACTATACAGAACAAACTAATGGTTACCAGCAGGGAGGTAAGTGGGGGATGGGTAAAATAGGTGAGTGGATTAAGACTTGCACTCGTGATGAGCACCAAGTGTTGTATGAAAGTGACGAATCACTAAATTCTACACCTGAAACTAATTAATTATACTATTAACTAACTGGAATTAAATTAAAACTTTTTAAAAGTTCTTAAAACATTATTTTAAAACAAAGTTTTAAAAACCAGCAATAACAACCACAATGAGAAAAGACTTCATACACATTAGGAGAGTTATTTCAAAAAAGTAGAAAATACCAAGTGTTGGTGAGAATGTAGAGAAAATGGAACCCTTGTGCTTTGCTGGTAATTATGTAAAATGGTGCAGTCACTGTGGAAAAGTTTGTCAGTTCTTAAAATAATTAAATAGAACTACCATATGATCCAACAATTACACACGAAGGAATTAAAAGCAGAGACTACAACAGATACTTGTAGACCAATATTTAAAGCAACATTATTCATACTAGCCAAAAAGTACAAACAACCCAAGTGTCCCTCACAAATGAATTGATAAACAAAATATGGTACAAAGAAAAATATTATTCAGTAATAAAAAAAGTAAAATCCTGATACATGTGACATCAATGAATCCTAAAATCCCTATGCTAAGTGAAATAAGAGACATAAAATAACAAATGTTGTATGATTTCACTTATACGAGGTACCTAGAATAGGCAAATTCAAAGAGCAAAAAAGTAGAATAGAGGTTCCCAGGGACTGGGGGAGGGGGAATAGGGAGTTATTGTTTAATGGGTACAGAATCTCTGTTTGGGAGGATGAGAGTTCTGAAAACAGTGGTGATGGGTACACAATGTTGTGAATGTACTTCATACCACTGAACTGTAAAGTTAAAATGGTTATAATGGTAAACTATGTTATATATATTGTACCACAATTAAAAAGATAGTGAGGATAACAAATTCTTCATGTGAATAAACTCAAAATTTTTATTGAAGTAAACAAATTCTTAGAACATAAAACTTATTTAAACTGATATAAGTAAAAACAAAATCTGAAAATCCTGTATCTATTAAGTTCTCAAATCTAGAGTTTAAAATCTCCCCTTCTTTCCCTCCCAAAATTCCAGGCCCAGGTGTTTCACCAATTCTACCAAACATTTAAGGAAGAAATATTACTAATACTACATAAATTCTTACAGACAAAAAATTTTTAAAAAACATTTTCAACTAATTTTATAAGAACATTATAACCTTATCCAAACCTGATACGAAAGGGAAACTAACAGGCTAATCTTGTTCATGTATATAGATGCAAGGACCCTCAATGAAATACTAACAAACCAAATCTAGCAATATATAAAGTGAACAATACATTGAGACAAAGTATCATTTATTCCACAAATGCAAAGTTAGTTTAATACTACATTAAGTGAATAAAGGGGGAAAATCCTATGAATATCTCAATAAATTCAGGAAAGCCACTGATAGAGTGATAGGTCTATTAATGATTAAAAATAACTCTTAGTAAACTAGGACTAAAAAGAACTTTTAAATTTATAAAGGCTATCTTTAAAAAAAACTACAACAAACACCAGGTAAAATGTTAAAAGCTTTTCCCTCTGAGATTAGGAATAAGATAAGGATGCCTACTATCACTAATTCTATTCGACATTGTTCTGAAGGCTCAAACCAGTACAATAAGGTAAGAAAAAATTTTTAAGTACAAATATTGGAAAAGAAAAAAGAAAAAAATGAAACCTATCATTTGTCACAAATAATGTAATATTGTATGTAGAAAATCCAAAAGAACCTACAGATAATTTATCAGTTCGGCAAGATGCTGGATACCAAGTCAATATATAAAAATAAAATATGTTTCTAAGCATCAGCCAGAAGTGATTTAAAAATGAGATTTTAAAATAATATGGTCCCAGGTTGGTTTTACTGGGCAGCAGACTGGGAGACATAGATTACTATGCAGGACTTTTATTTCCTAATTTTTGGGAGGTTCAACATGTGCAAGAGAAGGGAAAAAAGCAATCCCCAAAAGGCCGTAGGCAAAATCATAGGGAGCTCTGGAGCTGGTATGGTCCTTCAAAGTTTTCTGGATTTGGGGGGAAGGGGAAAGCCTTTATACCTCCTAAATGATCAGTCATTGGATGGGGATGCCCTGAAAGGTGGCATCTATGGGTGAGAGTTTTCTTCAACCAAGACAAATTCAAAACAGGCCTGTCAACTGCGAGGTCTTCTAGCAGCACTCTCAGCAGTTGATGGAATAAGTCTTTCATTCCCAAAGGGAGACTTTGGTGATAGATATGGCATTAACTGTAAATATCACTTAAAATGGCTTTAAAAAACACCAAATACCTTGGAATAAATCTAACAAAAGCTATATAAGAGGTCCACACAGAAAACTATAAAATATTGTGAAGAAAAATTAAGGACCTAAATAAATGGAGGTATATTCCATATTTATATATTAGAAGACTCAATACTGTAAAAATATGTTCCCCCTAGACAGATTTTTAGATTCAATGTAATCAAAGTTAAAATCTCAGGAGGGGTTTTTTCCTTAATTTTACTCTATTGTAGTAAGAACACTTAACATAAAATCTAACCTCTTAATGAAATTTTAAGCATACCAAACATTGTTGATTATAGATACAGTGTTGTACAGAAGATCTCTAGAACGTATCTTGCTTAAATGAAACCTAATGCCTGTTGATTAGTAACTCCACATTTACCCCCGCCCAACCCTAGGCAACCATCATGCCACTCCTCGATTCTACGATTTTTTTTTTACCTCATATAAGTGGAATCATACAGTATTTGTCTTTACGTGACTGGCTTATTTCACTTAACATATTCCTCAAGGTTCATCCATGTTGTCACATATTGCAGATTCTCCCTCTTCTTAAAGGCTGAATTGTACTCTACCACAAACACACACACACATTTTCTTTATCCACTTATGTATTGATGGATAGATCATCTCCACATCTTGGCTATTGTAAATAGTGCTGCAATGAACATGGTAGTACAAATGTCCCTTCAAGATCCTGATTTCAATTCTTTTGGATAAAAACCCAGAATTTGAATCATGTGGTAGTTCTATTTTTAATTTGAGAAACTTCCATCCTGTTTTCCACAGTGGCTGCACCATTTTACATGCTCACCAACACTGTACAAAGGTTCCAATTTTTCCCCTATCTTCTTTTTGATAATAACCATTCTGGCAGGTGTGAGGTAGTATCCCATTGTGGTTTTGATTTGCATTTCCCAGATAATTATTGATATTGAGCATTTTTCATATATGTGTTGACCATTTACATGCCTTTTTTGGAGACGTGTCTGTTCAAGTCCTTAGCCCATTTTTTAAAATTCTGTAATTTATTTTTTGCTATTGAGTTATAGGAGTTTGTTATATATTTGGAGATTAATCCCTCATCAGATATATAGTTTGCAAATATTTTCTCCCATTCTGTGGATGGCCTTTTTACTCTGTTGACTGTTTTCTTCACTCTACAGAAGCTCTGTAGTTTGATGTAGTCCCACTTATTTTTGTTCTTGTGCTTTTGGTGTCATACCCATAAAATCATTACCAAGATTAATTTCATGAAGCTATTTCCTATGTGTTCTTCTAGGAGTGTTACAGCTTTGGGTCTTACACTTTATTTTTTAATCCATTTTCAGTTGATTTTTGTGGATAAGGGGCCAATTTCATTCTTTTGCACGTGAACATCCAGTTTTCCCCCACACTATTTGTTGAAGACACTATCATTTCCCCCATGGTGTATTCATGGCACTCTCTCCAAAGATTACTTGACTGTATATACATGGATTTATTTCTGGGATCTCTATTCTGTTCAATTGGCCTATATGCCTGTCTTTGGGCCAACACCATACTTTTTAAAATATTTTAATTACAGTATAGTTAACAGTGTTGTTAGTTTCAGGTGTACAATATAGTGATTCAATAATTTTATACATTACTCAAGACTCATCATAAGTGTACTCTTCATCTCCTTCACCTACTAACTCATTCTCCAACCATCTCCCCTCTGGTAACCATCAGTTTGTTCTCTATAGTCAGGAGTCTGGTTTTTGGTTTGTCTCTTTTTTTCTTTGCTCATTTGTTTCATTTCTTAAGTTCCACATATTAGTGAAATCAAATGCTATTTGTCTTTCTCTGATTGACTTATTTCACTTAGCATTATACCCTCTAGCTCCATCCATACTGTTGCAAATGGCAAGATTTCATTCTTTTTTTATGGCTGAGTCATATTCTGCGTGTGTGTGCGTGTGTGTGTGAATGCTGCATCTTCTTTATCTGTTCATTTATCAATGGACACGGGTTGCTTCCATCATTTGGCTATTGTAAATAATGCTGCAATAAATATAGGGGTGCATATATCTTTTTGAATTAGTGTTTCTGTATTCTTTGTATTCCACCCAGTGGTGGAATTACTGGATCATATGGTAATTCTATTTTTTTAAAGTTTTTATTTAAATTCATTAGTTAACATACAGTGTAATTAGTTTCAGGTGTACAATCTAGTGAGTGATTCAACAATTCCATACAACACCTGGTGCTCATCAGAAGTGCACCCTTTAATCCCCATTACCTATTTAACCCATCTTCCCACCCACCTCCCTTCTAATACCCTTCAGTCTGTTCTCTATAGTTAAGAGTCTGTTCCTTGGTTTGTCTCTTTCTTTTTGACCCTTTGCTCATTTGTTTCTTAAATTCCACATATGAGTGAAATCATGTGGTATTTGTCTTTCTTTGATTGAATTCATTTAATATAATATTCTTTAGCTCCATCCATGTCATTGCAAGTGGAAAGATTGTATTCTTTTTTATGGCTGAGTAATATTCCACTATATATAAATATCTCACATCTTCTTTATCCATTCATCAGTCAATGGATATTTGTGCTCTTTGTGTAATTTGGCTATTGTAGATAATGCCGTTATAAATGTTGGGGTGCATGTATCCCTCTGAATTAGTACTTTTGTTTTCTTTGGGTAAATACCCAGTAGTGTAATTGCTAGATTATAGTTCTATTTTTAATTTTTGGAGGAACCTCCATCCTGTTTTCTAGAGTGGTTACACTGTTTGCATTCCCACCAACAGGGCACATGTGTTCCTTTTTCTCCACATTCTCACCAACACTTGTTAACACCATACTGTTTTGATTACTAGACCTTTGTAATGTAGTTTGATAACAGGAAGTATGATTCCTCCAGTTTTGTTGTTCTTCCTTAAATTGGATATTTGGTGGTCTGCTTGTGCTATCTCACTTGCTCTCTCTCTCTCTGACAAATAAGTAAAATATTTTAAAAATTTAAAAAAAAGGAACATACACCATGACCAAGTGGGATTTATTCTTGGGATGTGGGGTGATTCAACATACAGAAATCAATTAATGTGATACACTACATTAACAGAATAAAAGATACAAATCACATTATCTCAATAAATACATAAAAATCATTTGACAAAATTTACACTTTTATTATAAAACTCTTAACAAGCTAGAAATAGGAGTAAAATACCTAAAAATAATTAAGACAATATATGAAAAGCCCACATCTAACATCATACTCAATGGTGAAAAACTGAAAGCTATTCCTCTAAGATTTGGAACAAGGCAATGATGTTCACTCTCACCATTTCTACTCAACATAGTATTAAGAGTCCTAGCTAGAGCAATTAGGCCAGGAAAAAAAGCCAGCAATTATAAAGAAGTAAAATTATCTTTTTTTTTTAAAGATTTTATTTTTATTTATTTGACAGAGATAGAGACAGCCAGCGAGAGAGGGAACACAAGCAGGGGGAGTGGGAGAGGAAGAAGCAGGCTCACAGTAGAGGAGCCTGACGTGGGGCTTGATCCCATAACGCCGGGATCACGCCCTGAGCCAAAGGCAGACGCTTAACCGCTGTGCCACCCAGGTGCCCCTAAAATTATCTTTGTTTGCAGATGTCATGAATAAAGATATTCAATAAAGTTTCAGGATACCAAATCAACATACAAAAATCAGTTGCATTTCTTTTTTTTTTTTTTTTTAAGATTTTGTCAGAGAGAGAGAGCACGTGCACAAGCACGGGAAGCGACAGGCAGAGGTAGAAGCAGACTCCCTGCTGAGCAGGGAGCCCGATGTGGAACTTGATCCCAGGCCCTGGGATCATGACCTGAGCTGAGCAAACGCTTAACTGATTGAGCCACCAGGTGTCCCGTGTGTGATCCTTTTAATGTTCTGTTGGATTCAGTTTGCTAGTATTTTGTTGAAGATTTTTGCATCTTATATTCATCAGGGATATTGGTCTATAGGTTTCTTTCTTTTTGTTGTTTTGTCTTGCTTCGGTATTAGGGTAATGCTAATCTCATAAAATAACTTTGGAAGCGATCCTCCTCTTCAATTTTTTGGAGGAGTTTGAGAAACCCTTGTATTATTTCTTTAAATGTTTGGTAAAATTCATATGTGGAGCCATCTCGTCCTGGTCTTTTCCTTGTTGTGACTTTTTTGATTACTGATTCAATCACCATACTAGGTATAGGTGTGTTCGAAGTTTCTAATTCTTCATGATTTAGTCTTGATAGATTGTGTGCTTCTAGGAATTTATCATTTCTTCTAGATTACCCAGTTTGTTGACATATAATCATTCATAGTAGTCTCTTATGATCCTTTTTTATTTCTGCACCATCAGTTGTAATGTCTCTTATTTCATCTCTGATTTTGAGTCTTTTTTTTTTTTTTTTTTGCACTTCGTCTGGCTAGGGGTTGTCACTTATCTTTTGAGAAAACTCAAGATTATCAATTTTTCTATCTTCTATTTTATTTCTGCTCTAATCTTTATTTCCTCCTTCTTCCAATTTTGGATTCAGTTTGTTCTTTTTCTAGCTCCCTAAAGTTATGTCATTTATTTCAGATCTTTCTTCTTTTTTAATGTAGGCATTTATTGCCTTTAACTTCCCTCTTAGTACTACTTTTGCTGCATCCCATAAGTTTTAGTAGGCTGTGTTTTTGTTTTTCTTGAGGTATTTTCCAATTTCTTTTGATTTCTTCTTTGACCCAATGGTTAAGAGTGTGTTTTATTTCCACATATTTGTGAATATTCCAGTTTTCTTTCTGCTACTGATTTCTAGTTTCATTCTATTTTGTTCAGAATAGATACATGGCACGATTTCAGTCTTCTTAAATTTGTTAAGACTTGTTTTGTGACCTAACATGTTATCTGTTCTGGAGAAAGGTATGTGTGCTTGTGAAGAATATGTATTATGCTGCTGTTGCATACAATGTTCTGCATGTTTGTCATGTCCATTTGGTCTATACTGTTGTTGAAGTCCTCTGTTTCCTTATTGTTCTTCTGTCTAGATGTTCTATCCATTATTGAAACTGAAGCATTGATGTTTTCTACTATTATTGTATTGCTGTCTATTCCTCCCTTTGGTTCTGTCAACGTTTGTGTTAAATGTTTAGGTTTTCTGTTGCTGGTGCATATATAACTGTTATATCATCCTGTTAAATGGACCATTTTATCATTATATAATGTCCTTCTTTGCCTCTTCTGATAGTTTTTGACTTAATTTGTCTGAAGTATAGCCAATTCTGCTCTCTTCTGTTTATCACTTGCATGGACTATCTTTTTCTATTCTTTAAGTTTTTATTTAAATTTCAGTTAGTTAACATACAGAGTAATATTAGTTTAAGGTATACAATATAGTGATTCAACAATTCCATACAACACCCTGTGCTCATCACAACAAGTGCACTCCTTAATCCCCATTAACCCACCCACACCCACCTCCCTTCTGTTAACCATCAGTTTGTTCCCTATAATTAAGAGTTGGTTTCTTGGTTTAATTCTTTTTTTTTCTTCCTTTGCTCATTTGTTTTGTTTCTTAAGTTCCACATGAGTGAAACAATTTACGATGACAAGGAGGAGCTAGAAAGAATTACACTAAGTGAAATAAGTCAGTCAGAGAAAGACAAATACCATGTGATTTTTCTATTCTTTTATGTTCCATCTATGTGTGTCCTTGAAACTAAAGTGAGTTTTTTGTAGAAAATATAGGATTGGGTCTTGGTTTTATCCATTTGGCCATTACATGACTTCGATTGGAGGAGTTTTGTCTATTTACATTTGAAATAATTATTGATAGGGAAGGATTTACCATTGCCATTTTGTTAGTTGTTTTCTGTTAGTCTTGAGATTCTTTTGTCTTTATTTCCTCTCTAGCTATCTTCGTGTTTTGTTTTTTGCATCAATATGCTCTGATTTCTTTCTTTTCATGTCTATTTTAAGCTGATAACTTAAGTTCAATTGCATACAAAAACTCTACACTCTAACATTTCTCATACACGATTTATTATTTTTGTCACATTCTACATCTATCCATATTGTATACTGTTTTTTCATATTGTGTATCTTTTAACAGTTATTTTTAATACTTTTGCCATTTAACTTTTATACTAGAAATAAAAGTGACTTATCTTCTACCATTACAGTAATACAGTATTCTGTGTCTATATATTTAATTTTACCAATAAGTTCCATACTTCCTTATGCTATCACATAGCTCTTTAGCATCCTTTCAAGTTAATAAACTCCCTGTAGCATTTCATGTAAGTCAGGTCTAAGTGATGATGAACTTCCTCAGCTTTTGTCTAGGAATGTCTGTATCTGTTCTTATTTTTAAGAACAGTTTTGATGGGTATTGTATTCTTGGTTGGCAGGGTTTTTTTTTTCCCCTTCAGCACTTTGAATATATTATCCCACTTCCTTCTAGTCTGCAAGATTTCTGTTGAAACATTTGCTGATAGTCTTAGGGGGAGTTCCCTTGTTTACAATAAATTGGTTTTCTTTTGATGCTTTCAAAATTCTGTTTTTGATTTTTGACAATTTGAGTATAATGTGTCTTGGTGCAGATTTCTCTGGGTTTATTTATTTAGTAATCTTTGGGCTTCTTGAATTTGGTTGTCCATTTTCTTCCCCAGATTTGGAAAGTTTTCATCCATTATTTCTTTGAATAAGCTTTCTGGTCTCTTCTCTCTCTCTTCTCTTTCTGGGACTCCCCTAATGCCTATAATGGTCTGCCTGATGCTGTCTCATAGTCTCTTAAGCTTTTTCACTATTTTTCATTTTTTTCTTTTTGCTCCACTGACTGAATTTTTTCCAAAGACCAACCTTTGTTCACTGATTCTTCTGCTTTACCTAATCTGCTGCTGAATCCTGCTCATGATTTCTTCAGTTTAATTATTGGGTTTTATAGCTCCACAATTTTTGTTTGGTTCTATATTCTCTCTGTTTGAATTCACTATTTATGCACTGTTCTCTTGATACTGAGGTGAGCATCTTTATAACAGTCATTTTAAATTCTCTGTTAAATAAATCTCATAAATCTGTTTCATTAGGGTCTGTATCTGGACATATAATGTATTCCTTTGTGTGGAACATCTTTGCTGATTTTTCATTTTCATTGACTCTCTGTGTTGGTCCCTACAAATTACACAAAGAAAGCACCTCTCCCAAGCTCTATGGATTGGCCTTGTACATAAGACCTTCACCAATCAGCCCAATCAGAGATTCTGGGGCTCCCAGAATCTCAATTCTTTCCCTCCCCAAAGAGAAGCAAGCAGCTGTGGCTTTTTTCTACTTCCTCTGTGCAGAGTGAGTGGCTATGCATTTACCAGTCGAAACTGCCATCTCCATTCTCCCCCAGATAGCTAGACTATGCCAGACCCATCAGAGATCCAAGACTGGCAATACAGATGCCAGTTCTTTGGGCAGCCCTGGAGAAGTTGTGGCACTGAATCCACAAATCATCTCTTCCATCTCCAGGAGTAAGCTGAAAGTGGAAATGTTTCATCTACCCACTCTGTGATGATCAGGGTGGGAGGATCTATGTCATCTATCAGTCCTAGCCATCATTTCTGTTCACCTCCAAAACTAGACTGTGCCAGATCCTTGCACTCCTAGACCAACAAGTCAGATGTCAGTTCTTTGGGCAGCCCTGGAGAAGTTGTAACACCAGATGCACAGATAAACTTTTCTTCCCCAAGGAAATATTGAGAGCTGGGATTTTTTGTCTTCTTGCTCTGTGCTCAGCAGGAGGGATGATCTATAATATCTACCAGCCCAAGACACTGTCTTGTTTTCTCCTAGCCAGGCCCTTCAGAGTTTTAAGACCGGCAAGAGAGAAGTCCGTCCTCTGAAAACTTGGGAGTGCTGGACATGTGAACCAATACCTTCCCTACCCTGGGAGAAGCTGAAAGCTAGGGGGTCTCTCTTCCTTATCATATGGTGCTGAGCTGGTAGCAGGTACTCTGGTGGGAGGGTATCCCAAATCTCCCTGCTGGCGTCATTGAGTCTGGTTTCATATTCACCCCAGGTATAGGAACCTTTCAATTAGTCCCTTCATTTCTCACAAAGGGAATTTTTCCTTGAATCATTGCTAAATGAGTGTGTTGTGGGGGGGGGGAGGGTTCAGGCCTTCCTAATCTACCATCTTGCTGACATCATTCCCTTTAAAATTACTTTTTTTTTGTGGAATCTGATGAGCTGGTTCTAAAATATATAGAGAAATGCCAAGGGCCAAGAACATTCAGGATACTTTTAAAGAAGAGAAACAAGGTGGAAGGACTTGCTTTACCAGATATCAAGAGCTTATTATAAATTCCAGTAATTAAGGCTATGGTATTGTTACAATGACAAATAGAATAATAGAACAGAACAAACAGTTCAGAAACCATCTCACACATATGCAGACAATTTATGACAAAGGTGGCATTGTAAACAAGTGAAGAAAAAGACATTCCTTATAATAAATGGCCTGGGTCAGTTGAATGTCTATATGGAAAACATAAAGCTTGGCCCCTAATATCTCACTATACACATAAATTAATTCCAGATGGACTGTAGGTCTAAATGTGAATGGCAAAAACATAAAGCTCCTAGAAGATAACATGGAAGAATATCTACATGATCTCAAGGTAGGAAAATACTACTTAAATGAAACACATAAAAAAACACTAGCCATAAAGGAAAATAGTGAAAAACTAGACACATTAAAATTTAAAATGTCTGTTCCTCAAAGAATGTTATATATAGATTTGGGAAGGGCTTGCAACATAAAAAGTACAAAAATGGTTCATAGCCAGAGTACATAAAGAATTCCTACAAATCTATAGGAAAAGGACAAATAACCCAATTTTAAAAAATGAGCAAAATACTTGTACAGGTACTTCATAGAAGCAGCTATCCAAAGAGATAATAAACATATGAAAAAGAACACAACGTCATTAGTCAGATTCTGAGAAATGGCAATTAAAATTACAATGAGATAGTATTACAAACCCATCCACCAGAATAGCTATAATTTAAAAGAGTGATAATAACAAGTGTTAACAAGAATGTGGAACAACTAGAATTCTCATACACTGCTGGTGGAATGTAAATTAGTCGAATCACTTAGAAAAACTATTATTATCAATAAATTTGAAAATATGTATTCCCTACAACCCCAAAATTCTAATCCTAGGTGTATACCCAACAGAAATTCAAGTACATATAAGCAAAAGATATGTATGATAATCCATAACTTCATTATTTATAATAACCCAAACAAGAAACAATCCAAATATTCACTATCAGTAAAATGAATAAACTGTAATATTTTCAAACAAGGGAATAAAATATAAAAATATAAGAAAAAATCTATAGCTTTATGCAACCAACATGATGGATATCATCAACATAGTGTTGTGGAAAAAAACAACAGACTCCCTGCAAAATATATATCGTTTGATTTGATTTATATCAGGTTCAAAATAGGTAAAACTAATCTATGACGTTAGAAGTCGAAATAGTCATTAACTTTGGAGGGGGAAGTGATAGGAATGGAGCATAATGTGGGGGTTGTGAAATGCTAGCTCTATTTCTTGACCGGGTTTCTGGTAACATCAGTGCGTTCACTGTGTAATAATTCATTAAATTATACAATTATGATTTGTCACCTTTTCTGTACATATGTAATACTTCAATAGAAAAATGGGGGAAATAAAGAAAAAAATGAACAGCTAGGTACAATAGAGAAAGTTGGTCCTCTGTGAGGGCCACCCCAACAGGGAAGGCAAATGGTTTTCTTGGTAATGTTCTTGAGGATTAAATGGCTTCAGAAGGTCTCTATTATAAAGAGATCTTCCCTATAAGGTATTTACAGATAAATTACAGATTATTTTTTTACAAAATCTAAGAGAGAAAGAGATGAGACTTAAAAACAAAGAAAACGTCAAATGATATGTTACAGAAAGCTTTTTGCACCACTTTAAAGGTAATGTGGTTAGGGCTCCCCTCCATTTCACTTTCTAATAATTCTAGAAACCAGTGAAACACCGCCAGTGGAACAATTTACTCACCTAAGCAAAGCTGACACAGACTTAGCAAGACCTGAGGAGAGCAGGCTTATTACACACAGAGAAAATGTCTTTGTTTCACATGAATATCTCCAAAGGCCCAAAATAATATTAAACTCAGCAAGTATTAAAGTACCTTAACTATAACTAGCATTGAGTCAGGTACTGTGGAAAAAGACAAAAGAGGAGGCAGATTTCTGAAGAGTTTTATATAAAGACACGAGAGTTATTAAACCAAAACCAGCAAAAACAACTAGAGAATGATCCCAAGACAGGATACGGTGGGTGGGTTGCAGGAGTAGAATTAGTGAGAGAGAAAATGGGATAGGTATAATGGAGCCAGTTGATCGAAAACCTTCAATGTCACACTGAAAACTCTGGATTTAAACCTATAGAAAGCTATTTTATCTGGATCCCATTCCACTAAAAAAAATTCTTGGATTTAATGACTCCTAGTCATTTTCTTGATCAACCAGCCTTAATAAGTAATGTAAAATCTGTACACATTAATGTTCGATCTAGTTAAGCCAAGAGATGTTTTGTGGAAAGATAAAGTTGTTTTCTATGTCATCATTTCAAATAATTAGGAACATTTTCCAAATATCCCCAACGTTCCCAAATAAATCCTCATGAATCTACCCATATATATTTTTCTAAGCGTGTCCTAAATCTACGAGTTCCAATTTAGATTATCTCTTAGGGCAATCATTTGAATGAGATACTACTTTTACTTGCCTCTCTTCCAAAATAAACTTTCAAGCATTATAAGATATCTAATACCTAACACAGTGTCTGGCTGATAGCAGGCTATTTATTGAGCGAAATTGTTAAATTATACCAATATATTAACCTTCTTCATCTCTCTCATGGTTTTGTAGACTTTGATCATATCACTTCCTCAACATTTCTCTTTCTCTCCAGACTGGAAAAAAAAAAACTAGAAAATCCCTCTATCCTTTTGATCAATTTAATTGGGTTCCTAGGGACTTTTATCAGCTGTTAGGTTTTTCTTGAGGAGCAGCCACCAGAATTTCCTACATGATTAAGGATGTGAATCCACTTTTGGTCTTTTATGTGGAAAAGATTAGGGTTTTGTTTTGTCATTATTTTCAACATCCTTCCCGCTGATGTCTACCATATTATTGGCTTTGAGGACCATAATCAAAACTGGGCCAACTTCTTCACAGAATGATCAACAGTGATTTTTACTTTTTTACTCTAACAATCATGTTGTGTACTGTCTGACTCAGAAGTCGGTGAGATGTGCCTAGCTCTTCAGGTCATCTTCAGCGAGTAGCCGCATAAATCTACAGGTACTCCTCAGCTTCTCCAGCTGAAGGAGACAGTTATGATTCCAAAAGGTCTGAGGTGACCCTCTCACTTTTTATCATTAGCAGTTCGCCACTGGGGAGGCTTTTCAACAATTCCCCTGGAGAACTTTGCTGATCTTTCTGCTCTGTATCCCAACTGCCCCAATTTCCTTCTGTATCTTGTTTTAAAAGTTTTTAAATTGAGAGATACAAATGAACCTCTTCAGTGATCTCTAGATCCCCTGCTTGAGCCATAACTGAGCCCGCCATCTCACAAACATGGATAGGTTTCTAAGACCTTATACAATGAAGTGCCTCGTTTTGTCCACTTGGTCTCATGAGATCTTTCTGCAATTTATCCCCATCAGTTTGTCTTTACTCCTTGTAAATAAACTGGTGAGAAACCTGAATGTTCTGCCCACTGAAGGGTGCATATTTTTATCTTTCTTCCTCTCCATCTAAGGCTTGCTGTAACAGCAGCTGTTTGTGCCAAAAAACTAAAATATAAAAATATGACCTACGTGGCCAAATCCCACAAGGCTGTTTACTTCCTTGTTTATGAATCAGAATCTGTCAGCACAACTTAAAATCTTGACTGTCAGCAGATACTGCAATTAAATGTCCCTGCAAAGCCAGCAGAGGGTGCACCAGGGCACTAGAAACTTTACCCAAGATGTAGCAGTATCAATTTAACTCTAATAGCCAATCAACTTCTCCCCTTTGGGGGGAGAAGGTATACTAAAACTAATATCCTCAAGAGAAACATAATTTGAATCTGGGCTAAAATTCCTTTAAAGTATACTTCAATTCTCCTGAAAGTAATGTTCAGGAAGAGTAGGAAATGTGTGTTAAACTTAGTCTGGCCAAAAGACAGGTGGAGCAAAAGAAATTGATGCAAATCTGAGCCCTCTACAGTGCAAGAATTGTACGATGGAGCTCCATCCCACTTCCCCAAAAAGGCTCCAGGAGTTGTATGCTATAGGGGAACAACTTGAACTGGGAGTCAAGAGACCAACTTCCCTTCTACCATTGACCGTAGTTGTATGACCTTGGACAAATCATTCCCCCCTCCCTCAGTGCCTCTGTGCTATCCACGGGGATCAAACAAAATGGACTCATAGGGCCCCTCACAATTCTAAATATCTCTGACTCCAATTGATGCCAGCAAATGTAGAGTCAGTATGCTTGTTGCTACTGCTCAAAAAGACTGAAACAGAAGTAAAGGACAGAAAACAGGGAGCTGTACTTAAACCTAGACAGAACTATTTGAAGTGCCATGCAAACAACAGGCAACTAAATGCCATTGTAGACCTGTGAGAGTCCCACACCATCACAGAAGCCCTAGAGTGCAGGGGTCCTGCTAATCCGGAGTCTATAAACATAGGTCTGTCCGTCCTAAATACCAAAAAGCTTTGGCTACCATTTGACTAAGGAAGTTCAATAACTTCATCTTTTCACAGAATATCAATGTTCAGCTGCTAAGTATTTCTACTGGGCATTGTGGGGGCGGGGGTGGATAGATAAAGGGAGCCAGAATCCTAGTTAATTATCATTTAGCTACAGTGTTTAAAGTTTCAAGTATGAGAAGCATGTCTACTGATTCTCTTCTTTGATAAGCTGTTATATAAGTTGGAGTGCGTTAGCAAGACATTTTTAGGCGCAGGGTAACTTTATAATGCACAATGTAGAATGTATGTCAGTCCCAACATTACAGTTTTGTCATGAATGTGATGCCAGCTTTGAATAGGTGGTCAAAGAGCACAAATAATGTTTAGAATATAACAATGACTCTGGATGTGGCAGTATATATAGAAATCCTGGGCCCATTTCAAGAAACTTATTTGCACAACTTGCCCTCTTCCCCAAAAGGAACAAATTCACTATTATTCTCTAACCACCTTGAAAGGATTCTTGGATGCTTGCTTCTCTTAAATTTCACATGACAAAACATGGCAGTTAAGAGAACACTTATTTTAAGCGCACTAAATTTAGTTGAATAAAGAGCCGACAAAGTGGAAGACAATTGCCAAAGCTAATAGTTTGCTAAGAAGGCACAAACACCATAAAGATCGCAAAACAAACAAAACAAAACTGCTCTTGAAAGATTACTCTTGAGTAATTAATTACTCCATCAGTAGATTCCCGTTCTCAAACTAGCAGTAGTGAATAGACTTCACAGTCACCCTATCCACCCCCTAAAAAGAGTCAGAACTGGCATGCAAAGGGTGAGTTTTATTTCCATAGATTTTTTAAATTGCTGTTCAGAAGTTGTCTAGCAAGACGGCATATTTCTACCAGAATTCCACAGGGGCGCTGATCCTCACTAAAACACTGAGGACAATCAGTCTCAAATTGCAGGTAAGTGTGAACAAGCCCACTTTCTGGTCAGCGCACAAGGACCCGCGCTGCAAGTACGATTAAAAGTTGTTTCAACTGTGGAGCAGTTATTACAGCTGTTTACTGCTCCAACTCCAAAGGAGAGCTTGCTCATGCTGGCATCAGCTCTGGACACGAAAAAACAAGCACCGCGGGCAGAGAATCTCACCAGGAGCAGAAGGGCCAAGCTGCTGCCGTTACTCCGCCAGAGGGGCAGCACCCGCACCTCCGCGGCCGGGAGCGCCGCCAACTTTCCCCAAGGCAGCCCGTAGCTGGGGGCGGCGGGAGCCGGCCAGAGTTCCCAAGTCCAGGGGTCCTGAGAGAGTCTGGGTGAGCTAGACCAGGACCCAGGACAACCTGCCCTGGGGCAACCTCTCCCCTGCTCGCCTGCCCCCTCCCTGGTCTGGCCCTGCAACTTGGCTGGAGGTGGCAGAGTCCTCCCCAGGGCCCTGTGGGGGAGGGCCCCCGCCCTGCCCACAAGGGGAGGGGGCCTCCGCCGCCACCGCCCCTACTAGGTGACTCACCTGGTGCGCGTCCTGGGAGTGTGGGGGGAGTGCGGTTTCTCCTGGTTCCAGCGGCTGCTGCTGAGGTGATGGCTGCCTGATGTGGCGGGTGATGGGACCGTCAGGGTCGAGGCCACCGGGGCTGCTCAGGGTGCCAGAGGTGCCAGGGGTGCTGGGGCCAAGGCGGGACTCGGCTCCCCGTTCCCGCCGCAACTCGGAGCGCAACTCTAGGTAGCAGCACAACGTCAGCAGGTGGAGGGCCAGCGAGAGGCCAAAGAAACCCAGGAAGAGCCGGCAGCTGTTCCCTTCGGCCGCCCGGGCAGGGGCCCCGCGACAGCCGCAGCCCTGGCTCCCCCGCTCCCGCGGCGCTGCCGTGGGCAGAGGTTCCCTGCGCTCTACCTCGGGGTAGCCCATGGCCTCCGGAGACACCCACTCTCTGAGGCCCTGGAGCCGCCGCGTCTGCCTCAGCCGTTCAGGACCCCTGACAGGCGGCTACTGCCTTGCCATCGGCTGGGGGCTGCAGGGACCCGTTCCAGAGCAACGGAGTCTGGGCGGAACGGAGCAGGGAGCTGCCGCATGTGCAGCTCCACTCCTAGGGGTGGGAAAGGGAGGAGGAGGGGCGGGAGAGAGGGGCGGCTCGGCCCGCGGGGAGAATGAGGGAGGTGGCCCGGACCGACCCCGCCCCATCGCCCAAGCGGCTGCCTGGACGCCCAACCACCGGCCCGCCAAACCTTGGCGCCCCGCCCCCTGCCATTCCGCCCTGGGCCTCCAGCCACGGGGCGGGGCATTGGGGGCGTGTGGGTTCGCCTCCGCCTGAGTGCCCCACCCAGTTCTTCCCGCTTGCGCCTGTCCCAGTTGGTGACCGCCGCTGTCGTTCATCCCTGGACTCCGCCCCAATTTAACCCTATAGCGCCTGTAAAGAGGGGGGCACAGGAGAACACAAGGAGGGGGAGGCCGAGAAGAATTTGGGAACCTCGGAAAGAAAGTGGAGCAAAGAAAAGGAAACAGAAACTAGAATTAATAGAAATGTTTGCAATTAACTGCAGTTGTTAATAACATCATCCAGTACTTATCTGTTGCTTTCAATCTTCAAAGCGTTTAACAGACGTTAAACTAATTAAAACAGTTCTTGGTTTGGAACGAAACCGTGCCTGCTGTGTTTGCAATCCTGTGGCGCGCCAGAAGCAAAAGGAGACCCAGGAGCCTGGGAGCCAAAGGGAGTGAGATTAGGGTGGGACTGAGGCAGCCCCACTCCTAGAGTGAATTTGGGGCCTCAATCTAAGTGGCCAAGGAGTGCACCTATGCCAGGTGGAACTGAAGTGACGTTACCCCACGCAAGTTCAAACAGTCCCCTGAGATTTCTTGATATATTAACTAATTCAACAAATATGTGTGGGTCCCTTTACAATGCAGCAAGTGCTGTGTGAGTGAGATAGTCCACAGCCGGTGGAGTTTCTCTTCTGCCTCAGCAACAGGAGTTTTGAATGAACAATATCTGCCTTCAATGAGCAAATGGGGAAATTGAGGGCCAGGTGAAGTGCATTCTTACAAGGGTGGTCCACAGAATGGCCAGGGAATATTGGCATCTCGATTTGCAGGCAACTGTTCTGGGCTCTCCACCGGTCCCCTCCTCTCCCTGGAGTAGTCCCTGGGGGAAGTTCAACAAGTCAGCCAAATGTTCCAGATGTACACTGCTGCAACTGCAGCATCTTCAACAGCTGGACCAATGAGAAAAGGGTTCAGAGCAACCCCCCCAAAAAACCAACCAAAAAAAGGCAAATGTCAGAACAATAGACCCTGAAATGAAGGATGGAAAGGATTAGTTGAGTCACAATTGACGAGAGTTACTAGTCTGAGATTATAGAGAGCTAAATAACCGTAGCAGGGGAAATATGTATGCTTCTTGGTCACTATGTACTCCTATTCCCATGTTACGAATAATTAGCAGTTTTATTCACTTGTCAGGGGTAGGCCTGAGACCTAGGCTGATGGGAAAGAAGAAAAATAGGGAGATAGCGGGGCGCCTGGGTGGCTCAGTCATTAAGCGTCTGCCTTTGGCTCAGGGCGTGATCCCAGCATTCTGGGATCAAGCCCCACATCAGGTTCCTGCGCTGGGAGCCTGCTTCTTCCTCTCCCACTACCCCTGCTTGTATTCCCTCTCTTGCTGGCTGTCTCTCTGTCAAATAAATAAAATCTTAAAAAAAAAAATAGGGAGATAGAGAGAAGAAGACAAAAGCAGAGAAACAAAAGCAAACATATGGTGGGAAGATCAGTCCAAAAAGCACAGAGGTCATAAACCTTAAATATATTCGCCACAGCCAACTTTTCTTCCAGACACATCATGAATGATCTTAGTGCTTCACAAAGATCTATTTGTCCCCTCATTGGCCCTTACCCATGAAGTATAAAGTTTGCAAAGATTATCATCATCATGCAGATAAGAAAATGTAAAAGGGCATTTACTAGCTAAGTTAATCTCAAGTCCTGCTTGTTCTGTCTAGGAATTCTAGGTGCCTAAGCCACCAGACACCCTAGGAATTCTAGGGGCTAGGGGAACTATAGAGCCGATTTACCCTCATTATCACAGCCTAGGATTTTTTTAAAGGTTTTATTTATTCACTTGAGACAGAAAGATACAGAGAGAAAGAGAGAGCATGAGCTGGGGGAGAGGCAGAGGGAGAGGGAGAAGCAGACTCCCCGCTGAGCAGGGAGCCTGTTGTGAGGCTCTATCCCAGGACCCGGATCATGACCAGAGCAGAAGGCAAAAGCCTAACCATCTGAGCCACCCAGCCACCCCTCACAGCCTAGGATTATTAGAAAGAATGTTAAACTAGGAGTTAGTAGACCTGACCCTGCCACTGGTTTGCTGGGTCACTCTGATTAAGTCACTGTGCCTTTTTGGCCAGTGACTTTTTGGCCAGAAACATTAGTTTCTCCAACTGTAAAATGAGGAGTTTGTACTTTAACAGCTATGACATTGTGTTTTATCTGTGTTATCACTGGCTATGTTGATTTGGTTGTATACACAGTTCAAAGAGACTGCCCCTGGTTTCCCTAAAGTGAAAAGGAGACAAGTAATAGCCATCTCCTGGTAGTGCTACTCGAGGGCCTTACTGGTCTCAGCTTACCCTTTTCTACCAGGCTTTTAACAGCCTCACTGAGACCCTGCGTTGCACCATTGCCCTCAGAAGACCTGCAAGTTGCATTTGACCCAGAACCTCTCTTTGGTTCCCCAGAGGAAGAACATATGTCTTCATATGCAATAAGCATGTTGAAATGGAGCAATCCTGTGAGGAATGTACATGGTTATTTTTTAAAATTTTATTTATTTGAGAGAGAGCACGAGTGGGGTGAGAGGCAGCGAGAGAAGCAGACTCCCTGCTGAACAGGGAGCTCAATGTGGGACTTGATCCCAGGACTCTGGGCTCATGACCTGAGCTGAAGGCAGATGCTTAACTGACTGAGCCACCCAGGCACCTCTACATGGTTATTTTTTAAAAGTGTTTTGAAGTGTTACTTCAGATAGCTTCTATGTTTCCATAAATACCCCATCCCTTACAGCACGGATCTCAAAATGACAGCCTACAGGCCACATCCAGCAAACAGATGTGCTGTATTTGATGCAGTGTTGGCTAAAACTTTGAATTAAATAATTAATTGCTAGCATTTAGAAATCGGGACATTTCACATAAAAATCAGATTTCCTGTTTCTCTCTCTGAAAAAAATCAGAAAACTTGCTAACACGGGATCCACATTCCCATATGGCTACAGTCAGCTAGAGCTAACCCCGTGGAACAATCAAGTTCCATGGAGTCATCCCTACCTCCTTCCTCTAGTCTCCATTACTGCCCTTATCACTCATTTACCTTACCTGTCTGGCCCCATGTATTCTAGGAGACAAAAATATCCGCTCCTTATCATGACGCATAATCTGCCTTTCCAACCTCATTCCCACCATCCTACAAGGAACCCATACTCCAACAAAATTAAATTCACTGACAATTTTCACACATCTGTGTCTTTGCACAAACTGGTTTCTTTGCCTGGAATGCTCCCACCTTGGACATCTGAGAACTTCCTCAAGAGTCAAATCACATGTTCCCTCTGGTACAGACCCACAACTTATTCCAAACAGATTTTCCTTTATGCTTTCACGGGACCCTGAGCATGTGTCAATGATATCACTAACCACATTGTATTTTTCTTTTTTCACATGCTTTCTCATCGCTAATCTATGAGCTCCCTGATGGTAAGAACCACACCGTTTCCACTTTGGTAGTCCAGTAACTAGCATAGCACCCACCACATAGTAGGCACCAGTATTGTTTGTCAAATTAATGGGGCGTGAAGTCTGCAATGATAACCTAGATTACCTAGAATTCCAAAGAAGGAAGTGGGCCAAGGGATGCCTGCCAGTACTGCTTATGAAGCACCTACTGTGTAACACATTATGGAAAGATATAAAGGAAATTGAACCAAAGGACAATTATGCAATTATCCTCTTTTTTTGTACTACTGTTGGAGTTGTGGATAACCTAGATAAGTAAATAACCCATGAATTCGAATATAATTGGTTTGTAGTTCTTCACTGGCTTTTTGTCCCATCAAGTTTACCTTTCTATTTTTTTTCGTCTGGGCTTAATATTAAAATAATGTAGTTGTCCATGCCTGAGTAATAAACATTCAAAACAAGTTGACAACCTCTGGCAGAATATGATAAGGAGTTGGCCAAGGGCTGGTTTTAAATACCTCTTTGATCTGGTTAATCTACAGAGGGGCGCCTGGGTGACTCAGTCAGTTAAGGGTCTGCATTTCATTCAGGTTATGATCCTGGAGTCTCAGGATTGAGTCCTGCATCGGGCTCCCTGCTTAGCAGAGAGCCTGCTTCTCCCTCTGCCTCTCACCCTGCTTGTGTGTGCTGTCTCTCTCAAAAAAGTAAATAAAATCTTTTTTAAAAAATCTACAGAACAAACCATTGACAGAAATCACAGAGTTGACTCTCTGACCCACCTGGTGATAAGCAGATAGATAGCTGGGGGGGAACATGGGCTTAGGACTTGGATCCTGGCTTAAATCTCAGCATATCCACTTACCAGCTGTGTGACTTAGGACAGATAATTTTTGCCTGTCTTGCACAGCCTCAGTTTTCTCATCTGTAAAGTGGAGATGACAACATATGTTTTGTGAGATAGCTGTGCTTAAATGGGATTCTATATGTCAAAGTGTCTGGCACATAATAAACGAAGAGTAAATGTTAGTCCCTGCTATATAAGAGACTTCCACCAAAAGGAGATGAGAGGAAAACTACATAACAGTACTCAAGAAAATATTAAAATGCAGAAAAGCATCCACATGCTTTGCCTTTGCCAAATGCCTACCCCCTTCTTTTTGCAGTCTTAAAGTTGAGATAGGACCCTTATGTTCTGATCACTCTCTCCTGAACTCTTGATTGATGTATCATGTATCCAACTTCCTCCTCTCCATTTTCACGAGACTCAACATAACCAAACCCAAAGCTTTTCCACCCCAAATGTGCTTATCTCTTGGTCTTGTTCATCTCAGCAAATGACAAGTCCATCTTCCCACTGCTCAAGACAAACACTGTGAAGTTATCCTTGAATCCCCTCCCACTCTCTCTCTCTCTTTTTTTTTCTAGAGAGAGAGAGAGTGGGGAGGAGGGACAGAAGGAGAGGGAGAGAAAGAATCCCGAAAAGGCTCCACATCCAGTGTGGAGCCCTGTAGGGGGGTTGATCTCATGACCCTGAGATCATGACCTGAGCTGAAATCAAGAATTGGATGCTTAACCAACTGAGCCATGCAGGTGCTCCTTGAGTCCCCTCTTCTTTGAACACCTCGCATCCAATCTGTCAATGAATGCTGTCAGTTCTGATTCAAAATATACCTAGGGGGTGCCTGGCTGGCTCAGTTGGTAGAGCATGTGATTCTTGATCTTGGGGTTATGAGTTGAGCCCCATATTGGGGGTAAATGTTACTTAAAAAACAACAACAAAAGCAAAATATACCTAGAACCTGACCATTTCTCATTACCTCCCTGTTACCACCATCATCCAAGCTCCCAAGCTCTCACTGGATTACTACTTTAGCTGTCTCCCAGGTCTCCATGCTTTTTTCTTTTGTCCTTGCCACCCTATACTCTATTCTCTACTCTGTAGTCAGAGGCTTTCTGTTAAAATGTTACGTCAGAGCCTATCAGTACTCTGCTTCAAATCCTCCAATGGCTCCCCATCTCCTTCAGAGTCCCTGCCTTGGCCCCACATGATGTGATTGATGGACACCTACTGGGTTCCTCTCCTGCTACTATTCTCCTTGCACTTTGCTCCAGACACATTGATCTTTTTGCTGTTCCTTGAACTTGCAAAGCATACTCCCTCTTAAGGGTCTTTTTACTTGTCTTTCCTTCTGCCTGGAATGCTATTCTCCCAGATAGCTACATGACAACTTCCTTCTTCCAGGTCTCTTCTTAGGCATCACCTTATCAGAGAACCTTTCCTTGACCAATTTCCCATTACTCTCTGTCTCCTTCCTTTGCTGTTTTCCTTCCTAAATCCTAGCACTTGTCATCATCTGACATTTTATATATGCATTTGCTTATTGTATGACTCCCCTGAAACCACAGCTAGAATATAAGTTCCATGAGGGCAAAGAATTTTGTCTGTTTTTGTTCACTGTTTTATCTATTAGGCCAAGAACAGTACACAACACACAATGGAATCTCAATAAATGTTGATGAAATAGCTTCATTCCCTAGCGGAGTAAGAGAAAGGAGAAAGGAGAACTGGTCAGATGTGTTACTGCATAGGCAAGGACTTTTCTTCCAGCATAGTGAAGTAGAAAGAATAGCTCTCTCATTGTATATAAGGCAACTTCCCCCAGAGAAAGACATGCAAAAGGCCACACAACTAACTAGAGGAGGGGGAAAGGAAGGGAAGAAACATTGATTGAATATTTTATCTCTTATGTGCTAGCCTTGCTCATTAACTCTATGGGAGGTTAGTATTACAAACATTTCACAGATGAGGAAACTGAGGCATTTAAGAGACAGGTGAGATGACTGGCCCAAATTCATATAGCAACTACATGCTAGAGTCTGAATTTGAAATCCAAGTCTGACTGGTTCAAAAATTCCATACTCTGTTCTCAAACTTATCTTCCAACTACTAACAGATCCAAAATTCAGCCTCATAGAGCTAGACATGTTGAGACTGTGAGATTCCTGGAGTGGCAGAGTGATAAACCAGCTGGAAGTCAGAGTTTCTTCTCCCCATCAGCCTGGCTGCTGCTGACACCATTCTTTTGCCCCAACTCTAAGGCTACCGTGTATACTATGATTAGATGATTGTGCTTAAATCTGGGCCCATCAGGTCATTCTTCTGTACAGTAACCCTTAATAACTTCCCCTTGACTATTTAACCATAACCTACCTTCTTATCCTAATATCCAAGGCCCTCCAATCTGGCCCTGAACTACCATTTCAGCCATGTTGTTGCTAGGCCTTGACAAAATGTGGCCTCTACATAACTGTAGCTCTCATTGTCCAGGAACAAAAGTCTATGTTCCTACCCTTTTACCTTTTGCTGACATTACTCCCCTTCTTCTTTCCAATATCATGTCCCTTCCCCTTTGCTTATTTAAAATCAGCACGTTCTTCAAAGCCCAGCTCAAGTTTCCCCACCTCAGATTGCCTGCCTGCAGTGCTCTCAACCAAGACAGTTTCCCTATACAACTCTGGTACTAAGAATATGCCACTCACAATTACAAATCCTTCTGCCATTCTGTGTGAATGTCTCATTTCTCCCAGATTATAGTCAATGCTCTTCAAAGGGTGGGAACTTGCCTTAGCCTTCACAGGGCCTACCTCAAATGGGTGCTTCCCAAATCTTTGTTAATGGCTAAAGACTCTGCAGAGATTAATTTAAGCAGGGGTTTGAAGGCAGAAGGGTTTGATGGAAAGAAAACGACTGTTCTGGATGGAAAGTAGAATAAAGTAGAAAGCTGAGCGAGCACATTTCATATTGAAAAAAGTAAAACACACAGCAAAGAAGGGGGAAGAGTCGCAGACCTCTAACATGCTGGAGGAAGTGACTATAGCCATGGCTGATGTAGGAATGTTTGCAGAAATCCATGAAGCAATGATAAGGAGATAAAAATTCTTCTTGCTAGAATATTCATTTTTGCAATAAAGTCTTTGGCTACTCATGGGTGGCTGAGCATATGGGGAGGCTCTCACTTCATGAGAGGAATATTTCATTCAAAAATAGAAAACCTTGTTGCTGGCAGAAAGTCACTTGCATTCATCCCCTGCAATGTGTGTCAGTCCCACCATTCAGGCCACCAAGTAGCCTAGAAACAGGTTGCATATTCCACAGAGCTATTGCTACATGTTACACCAGGATTATAGTGAGATCTCAGATTTAGTTTTTGGCAGAGTAGAGCTTTAAGAGAATCTTTGGCAGTGAGTGTCTTTACAGGTTTTCACATCCTTCAAACAACTATGTGTGGTATATAGAGTGGCCACTTGCCTTCATTTAAAAAGGGAGGAAACTGAAGCCTACAGGGATAGGATGACTTGTCCAAGGTCACAGAGTTGGAGTACCTGACTCAGCTTAGGTTTCTTTTTCATACTAAACTGCCATATTTGTCCATCACACTTATGTTTGCTAGTTGATCTGGCCAAAGAGTTTATTGACTGTGCTCATAATATGCATTTCCTCATCATGAGAATTAGGGAACAGATTAAGGGATCTGAGCCCGAGAGAGTCAAGGCACTTTGGGATACCATAGTGGCACTGTGATAAGCAACCTGAGAAAGGACTTGGAAGACTTTAGAGTTATAAGTTTCCCAATCTTGCACCAGCTTCCCCTGCCCACTAGGTTGTATTGAAGGAGTACCATTGGATTTGTGTGGTTTAAGTATTACATTCATTCAACAAATATTCATAGAGTTCCTGCTGTATGCCAGATACCATTCCAAATGCTAAGGATACACCAATGGACAAAAAAAAAAAAAAAAGAATCCATACAATTTGTAACTGAAAAGTAAGAACTCTGTTTTTCACAAGTACAATTTAATAGCAAAGTGCCTTTAAATGGCCTTATTCTTTCTCCCACTACAACTCTGAGCTGGGCCAGACTCTTAGGCACATTCCTAGGATTTGGGAAGTGCCATATACTAATAGTTTCAGGATCTCCAAACATTGAGCAAAAGGTAGAAATTATCCCAGTTCAAAGGCTTTCCTCTAAATAAGTCAGGAAAACTAGCAAATGAAGCTCTGGTTTAAGAAAAATTAAGTAAACATCCTATTAGAATGTAAACACCCCTCTTATCTGCTTAGTACCTGCTAAGTAAAAGCCTAAGAAAGGAACCTACAGAGAAACTGGCTCCTGGAAGGATGGGAAACATAGGAGCCTAGATCTAAGGTTAACAGCTGGTGCCTGAAGATAAACTCTGAGTTGAACTTGAGTCTTAGGGCATCAATGTCTAATAAGAGACTTGTTTGTGTGTGTATGTGTATATGATGAGTAAGAGAAGGTATGAGAGGATGCTTTGTAAAATAGAAAGTGCTACACAGATTAAGATTTTAAAACAATAGCTACCTTGAGGCACCTGGGTGGCTCCGTCAGTTAAGCATCCAACTCTTGGTTTTGGTTCAGGTCATGATCTAATAGGTTGTGAAATTGACCCCTGGCATGGGGTTCTGCACTCAGCAGGGAGTCTACTTGAAGCTTCTCTCTCTGCCCCTCCTGCCACTCATGCGTGCACATGCTTGCTCTCTCTCTCTCAAATAAGTAAATAAATCTTTAAAAAAATAATAGCTACCTTGTATGAGTCCCTAGTGTGTGCCAGATACTATGCTAGGCAAAGTTACATGTGTTTATCTCATTTAACTGTCAGGAACAACTTTTTGAGGTAAATTGCTTATTTTCCTATATGTTTTTAAAAAATGAGCCTAAAGAAAAGTAAAGTAACATGACTAATGTCCCCCAACTAGTAAACAGTAGTGTTAAGATTAAAATCCAGGTCTGTCCTAATTGAAAAGCCCACATTTTTTCTATTATGCCATAATAAACAATATATTTTGCACACTCAGAAACCCAAGAAGTTTTGAAAATTTTCAAGCTGGAATCTATTAGATAATAGATGATGTTACCATTTCTTTATTATTTAAATTTAATTAGCCAACATATAGTACATCATTAGTTTAATGTAGTGTTCAATGATTCATTAGTTGCGTATAACACTCATCACATTACATGCCCTCCTTAATGCCCATCACCCTGTTACCCCATTCCCTCACCTATCTCCCATTCCACAACCTTCAGTTTGTTTCCCAGCGTCAAGAGTCTCTCATGGTTTGTCTCCTTCTCTGATTTCTTCCCATCAGTTTTCCCTCCCTTCCCCTATGATCCTCTGCACTATTTCTTATGTTCCACATATGAGGAAAACCGTATGATAATTGTCTTCCTGTGATTGACTTATTTCACTTAGCATAATACCTTCCAGTTCCACCCATCAATGTAAATGGTAGGTATTTATCCTTTCTGATGGCTGAGTAATATTCCATTGTATATATGAACCACATCTCTTTATTCATTCATCTGTTGAAGGACATCTTGGCTCCTTCCACAGTTTGGCTATTGTGGCCATGGCTGCTATGAACATTGGGGTGCAGGTGCCTCTTCTTTTCATTACATCTGTATCTTTGGGGTAAATACCTAGTAGTGCAATTGCTGAGTCATAAGGTAGCTCTATTTTTAACTTCTTGAGGAATCTCCATACTGTTTTCCAGAGTGGCTGTACCAACTTGCATTTGGTGGTACCATTTCTTCATCCCAATGTAATCTTACAGTCTAATGGGAAGATTATAATACTGCAGCCAAGCCAAATTGATCTTGAAAATAACAAAACCAAATAAGAAAACTCTAGCAGCAGAAAATAGAGACTCAGGAGAGTAGATGAGATAGCACCAAGGAGAAATGGCAGTGTGTCTGGTGGCAGGGGGGGGTCTTCGAAGTATTACCGCAAATAGTCTAAGTGAAAACTTCCCAGAAGGCCTTGTATTGATTCTTTCATTTGTACATATGTAACTTCATTCATTTATCTTTCCACCTTTCAAAGACTTATTGAGCACTAGCTGTAGGCACTCACAGCTCACAGAACTGTGAACATTGTGAACTAATGAATGAATACTCAAGAGGCCCATGTCAGCCAGTCATAGGTCTGTGGCAGTCCTGACCACCATCTTCACACTTCTTTTCATACAAGTTCTGTTCAACTCCGTCAACTTAGGGATTTTGTTTTTTCCTGTGGAAACCTATCTCTAACTCTGGGAATACAGGTTTTGCTTGACTGAAATATGCTTTATAGCAATGGCCACTGAAGAATAAGCTTCTACAAACTGAGTCTGGAGGAGGAGTCTGGAAGTTGAGCTTTACCTAGCAACAGAAAGTAGGATCCATAGAAGCAGAATTTGGGACACCAAGCCCATGCCTGAGGGAAAGAAACTGCCCTTAGGAATGTGCCAAACTGCTTGACAAAGGGGACTGGCCTCTGACAGGGAAGAATGTAGCAGCCCAGAGAAGTTAGAAGACCTAAGTGTCACTATTATCCATCCTTGGGCCCAAAGTTCTTAGCCCTGCAAGACCAGATGTGACATTCCTAGTTTAGCAGAATTTCACTTTGTTTAACCTCCAGAATTCCAAAAATCATGATCATTTTCTTTTCTCAGCCTCTACAGCTGACTTTAGAGGTCAGAACTAGAAGGCCCTTTGAAGACCACCTAGTCCAACCCATTCATTTTTCAGAAGAGGAAACTGAAGCCCAGAAAGATCAACAATCATGCCCATTGAGTTAATGAACTAACTAGACTAGAACCAATTGCTTCTCCCTGCTTTCCCCCTAAACCACTAGCTTATGTATCCATACCTGACAATCTTACAGCATTTTCAAAGGACATGAATTACTTTTAACTTCTTTTTTTTAAAAGATTTGTTTATTTATTTATTTATTAGACAGAGAGACACAGCCAGCAAGAGAGGGAACACAAGCAGGGGAAGTGGGAGAGGAAGAAGCAGGCTCCTAGTGGAGGAGTGGGAGGAGTTCTGGGATCAAGCCCCAAGCCGAAGGCAGACGCTCAACGACTGCGCCACCCAGGCGCCAGTACTTTTGTTTAACTTCTGCTGAATTCAAAATATGAAACAAGAAATTGACTAGAAATTACTGGTCTTGCTTCTGACTTCTAGTCCCATTCCCTACCAACCCCCAATAATTTGCCTAGTTTGTACTTTGCCTTGAGGTAGTCCTCCATTTTACCCAGTCTCATTCTTGTATTCAACCAGCTGAATGCAAATCCTAATCTTACCTTGACTGTCTCAGAATCCCCCCACCAAAAAAGACTATGCGACTGATCTTAATTCTTTAATTAGTAACATATATTTTTGAAGAAGCAGCTGCTACACTGCCCCTTAAATGCACTCTTAACATCTTTAAATTTGAGGAAGAAATGAAAAGTTTCTACTACAAATGGTTTCTACATAAAACTTCCCTTTTGGAAAGGTGCCCACTGGCAAACTACCACTTGACTTATTGTAAGAAGCCCCAACCTCCAAGGGGGTGATCAGACCTTTTCTGGACAAGTCAGGGAACTTCTTTCTGCAGAATGTGATGAGGCCAAAAACTTGATGTCAAAGTAATTTGCTTCTTCCAAGTATGTCTTTTGGGAAAGCTAGAGAACAGAATTCTGAGAAGAGCTGGCTGGAGGAAGCATTGGTTAAAGTTATAGCTAACATAGTTGTTTTGAATTCTTCTCCTTTAAAAAAAGTTCAGTTGAAAATATCATAGTGAACAGAGCTGAATGCTTCCAGTTCAGACAAACAAGCAAAAAGAGAAACCCATTTGGGCTTGTAAAGCTGTTATAGAAAGGCAAACTAGTGCTAAAGGATAATTTTTTAAAGGTAGAATCATGACTCTCACGCAAACATAAAAGGAACACATGTCAAACATTTTATTTAACTCATTAGTTAATGAGGGAAGCTGTAAGATGTTACAACCAGTTCAAAGGAGAATTCAAAGGGCATAGATTCCCATAGGTAATTATGGATGCTAGAACGAATTTTCAAATAGATGCAAAACTGGTCAATATCCATGGGACAATAACCAATTGCATTACACCAGACAAAATTCATTTGCATTTCTATGGATAAGAATATTTGCATCACTATTGGTCTTCTACAATTTATAGAGTTGTTGAATAGCTCAAAGCCAACAAAAAGGACATAACTCAGAAGAGTGCACAAGTCAGGAAATCCGGTAATCTTTTTTGTCCATTCAGTGTTTCACAAATTTCCTTGACACTAGAAAGAACTGTGCAATCAGACTTCTTTAAGGTCAGCAGGCCCCATAACCCTTGGGGCCCTGATCAGGAGGCAGCCGGGAGGATGGCCTGAGAAAACTGTTGGGAGTGTAATCTGACACTTATAAGAGAATTAGCAATGACTAAATGATTAAAGATACCAAGGGTGGCTTTTCCAAAGCCTCGGGAGCTAGAAAATCTGACAAGTGGAGAGATCAACCCATGAGACTCTAAGCAGCTGGTGATGGCCTGAGAAGGTCTGTTTAAAGAAAAGCACACGTCTGTCTTTGTTACTCTCTTGCAGGGCCCAACTCAGGACATCTGGTTGAAATACAACACCTTGATTCTTGCCTAGCAACAAAGTACAAGTAAATACAATCCCCATGAGCAGGTCCACTGGGAAACTTCAGAAACACATTAGAGAGGATTGTGAAGAATTCTGCCAGTTTTTCTAGCACGTCACATATTGTGTAAGTGATTTTCTATTAAGTGCCTGTACACCTTTTGGTTTTATGTATGCCTACAAACCAGTAGAGGCCCAGAAATCAAAAGCAAACTGGAGTTTTTTCATTGGCAGTTTGATTCCATTTTTTGGCAATACTCAATACCTTTTATCTCGTTCCTTCATTGACCAACTTGGAGATACCTGGCATCTTGGCATCTCTTATATAGTATGGAAGAACAATGTATGGCATTGGGTAACATGAACATTTTTGTAACTACCCCTTTCCTCCTCCCCTCTCCAGCAACAGCCTACTCCATTAGGAAACTGTAAAAGGCATGAAACAGATAATCTATACACGTGCGCACGCGCACACACACACACACACACACACACACACACACGGTAAAAAAAAAAAACAAAAAACACTTGATTATAATTCAGGAGCTACCCAGATCTCATCCCAGATCTAAAATTCCTGTGGTTCTTAGATGATGTGATTTAACACATTCAACCACACTGGTACTAAAGGACAATAGCCATTTCGTACTTATTGAACTAGAAAATATTATCAAACATGATTTTGGTTTGGTTTGGAGGGAAAGGATGGAAAAAGATCTACACATGTTCCAGCAGTAGGATAAATTAGGACAATTCTTTTGAAGGGCAATTTGACAATACATATCAAAAGTCATTAAACAAGTCATGCCCTTTCACACAGTAATTCCACTCCTGGAAATTTGTAAGGTAATCATTCAAAAGAAAGACAAAACTATACATACAAAACACATTTTATATGCCATTATGAATAATCTCAAAAAACTGGTAATAGCCAAATATCCAACAAAATCAAAGTAATTAAGTGGTTTAAGACACATATATTGAATAGAATATTATGTAGACAATAAAAATCATAATTCTGAGGACTGCAATAAACATAGAAAAGCCTAAATACAGTAACATTAAGAGGTTAAGAAGCAAAAATAAAACATACAACTGTATAGGCATTTTCATTGTAATTCTATAAAAACATATCTCCAGAAACAATTGTGTTTCACAGTGGGATTACAGATAAAAATGGTTCTTTCTTTTTCTCTTATGGAATACAGCTTAAGCAATAAGTTTAAAATAATTTTAAAGCAAATAAATAAATGAAACCAGCTCTGGTCTAACACCTAGGAGCCTAATACTAGAATCTCTTCTCTCCCTGGACTGCCCTTCCAGATCTACCAGCTCCTGCCATCTGCTTCTAATCCTGCAGGAAGGAAAGGGAGAAAAAAGGAGTGCTGCTAAATGAGAGGAACCCAAGAAAATATGCCTGTGACAGCCAGACGACTTATTACTGCTGAATGCCTCAGTTTACTGTGCTGAAGAAGTTGAGCATTCCAATGGAATATGTTCTCGTCTGTGCCTCCATTTAAATTTATTTAACAATAAAATACATTTATTTAAAGCAACCGTAAAAGTACTTCTTTTGCAGAGAACATAATTGCTACTTTTTATTTATTAAATGTTTATTTGAATTGAAGTTAATAAGAATATAGAACATTTAAAAATCGTAACATTTATAATTCCATCACATAAACAATTTTCCCTTTCTGAATGTTACCTGCAATTAGCATGTGATTTGTACTTATTGCAATTATGGTACACATCCTATTTTGAATCCTGTTTTCTCTTACCATTATATCATAAGCATGTTTTCATTTCTATAGTCTTCATAGTAATCATTTTAAAGTTTTTTTTTGAGAGAGAGAGTGTGTGCACTAGTGGGGGAGGGGCAGAGGGAGAGAGAGAATCTCAAGGAGGCTCCACGCTCAGCGTGGAGCCCACTGTGGGGCTCAATCTCATGACCCTGGGATCATGGCCTGAGTCAAAATCAGGAATCTGATGCTGAACTGACTGAGTCACCCAGGTGCCCTATAGTTATCATTTTTAAAAAATATTTTTAAATTTATTTATTTGTCAGAGAAAAAGCATGCCCAAGCAAGGGGAGGGGCAGGCAGAGGGAGAATTAGACTCCCCGTTGAGCAGGGAACCTGATGCAGAACTCAATCCCAGGACCCTGGGATCATGCCCTGAGCCAAAGGCAGACTCTTTTTTTTTTTAATATTTTATTTATTTATTTGACAGAGATAGAGACAGCCAACGAGAGAGGGAACACAAGCAGGGGGAGTGGGAGAGGAAGAAGCAGGCTCATAGTGGAGGAGCCTGATGTGGGACTCGATCCCATAACGCCGGAATCACGCCCTGAGCCAAAGGCAGACGCTTAACCTCTGTGCCACCCAGGCGCCCCCAAAGCAGACTCTTAACTGACTCAGCCAACTAGGCGTCTCTATAGCTCTCATTTTAATGACTGCGTTCTATTTCCTACTGTTGGTGGATCATTATTTATTAAACCACGTCCCTCCTGTTGGTTATCCTGGGTTGTTCCCAATTTTTTGCTACTCTCTATTTCATTCTGAAGAAGAGGAAAGCAGCTCTTTTTTTTCCAAAATATTTTATTTGCTTGAGAGAGACAGAGAGAGGGAGAGAACACAAGCAGGGGGAGTGGCAGGCAGAGGGAGAAGCAGACTTCTTGAGCAGGGAGTGCAATGTGGGACTCCATCCCAGGACCCCAGGATCATGACCTGACCCTAAGGCAGACGCTTAACCAGCTGAGCCACCCAGATGCCCCAGAAAGAAGCTCTTTTGAGAAGTATTATCTAACTTACTAAGGTAAAAATACTTCCACCCACCCCCCTTCTTTGAAAGTCTATACTTGGCTTTCCAGTATTCTAGAACAGGGATTGTCCACTAAGATGACTCTTAGAAAGAAAGCAGCCAATATATAAATTTTGGAGAGTACTGACAGCTAGAATAAAACTGCTTCTGGGTTTTGCCCTATTCTGTCTGACTAGATGAGGGAATGTCCCTCCTATGGGATAGATCAGAAGGAAAGCATTAAAGTTGTTTTCCTGGACTGGACAAGTGTTTATGTAGACCTAAGCTCACATTCCAGCTCTAGCTCTTGCTAGTTGTGCAATTGGCTCACCTCTCTTAAACTGGGCCTCAACCCCTCATCTATAAATGAGGAACTACACTAGACGTTGTTAGAGTCTCTTCTCTCCTATGTGAGAGAAAAAAATTTGTCTCACTCCCCGCTTTTAATACCAACCCCTCCTACTTCTGTAGAGGCTGTGACCATTAATTATATCCTGTCAACAACATTTTTAATTTCTCCCTGTCTTTCGCTTCCTTCTGCTGTCTGTAAACATACTCAGATATTTCTCATTCTAAACACCCTCCCTAGACCCAGCCACCATTTCAAGATTTTGTTATTTTTTTTCCTTTTGCCACCAAACTAAAAACTGGTCATCTATATACACATCTGTATTTCCTCTACAAGGTCACCAATAAAAGTCTAATGCCACTTACTCCTTTAAATTATTCTCCTTTGCTAACTACTTCTTTGGTTGGCTTTGCTGGGGCCTCTTCTCCCACTTTCAAGAGTAAGTTATTCTGAAACTGTTAAGTGAGAAAATAGGATATAAGATTACATGCACACTAATTAAAAGATTTATATGAAAAGCCTACGCGGAAGAAATACTTCCAAACGGTAAAAGGGTTGATTTAAGTGGTTTGATTTTTGTAGATTGTTTTTTCTTTTTTCTACTTTCCAAATTCCTGTGATATGGTTATATTACTTTTGTAATTAAAAGTAGTTTTTACTAGGGGTACCTGGGTGGCTCAGTCGGTTAAGCGTCTGCCTTTGGCTCAGGTCATGTTCCCAGGGTCCTAAGATGGAGCACCACCTCAGGCTCTCTGCTCAACGGGGAGCCTGCTTCTCCCTTTCCCTCTGCTGCTCCCCCTGCTTATGCTCTCTGTCTCTCTCAAATAAGTAAATAAAATCTTTAAAAAAGTAGTTTTTACTAGAAAAATCAAATGTATCTGGGCGCAATCCCCAATGCTACCCATTGTCCTCTATTCTCTCTTGCCTCTCTTCTCCATTGGTGATGTCATCTATTCCATGCATTCAATCATACCCTTAATGACAATCACTCCCATATCTATAACTTTAGTCCCTGCTGATCTCTTGGATTTCTAGCCACCTGTTGGAAAGTACCATCTGAAGGTACTTGCTACTATTTCACATTCAACACCACTTTTTCTATTAGCAAGAAAGCTTAATATATCCATAATATTGGCCATTTCCTCATTCCCCAAAGCTAACAGTTAAGTCCTTTTCAACGTAGGCAAAACTACCATCCCTTAACTTCAGCAACCTTTTAATAGGCCTTTCCATTTTCTTCTTTATTCTGTGCATATACCAGTGTGTATGATCTGCTTAAAATATAAAGCAGATCATGTTACTCCCCATCTTAACATTCTCTAATGATTTCCATCTCAATCAGAATAAAATCCAAAGTCCTTACAATCGTCTATAGGGCACTATATGATCTTGACCCTAGCTATATCTCTGAGCTCATTTCCTCTCCCTGGTGATATCCTCTGCTTCAACTGTCTTCTTTCTGTACCCCTTCCCCCCAAACCTATAGAACTTCTCTTGTTTCAGAGTTGTTGCGCTTGTTGTTGCCTCTGCCTTGACTTCCCTTTAGTCTCCTGCACTTTTCTACTCCTATCTGTCTATATGAGAGAGTATAGCTTCTTCCTTCTCATCCTTCAGCTCTCAGCCTTAATATTATCCCCTTTAGAGGCCTTCCAAGATCACCCTGTCAAAAGGATGTCCACCCACATTGTTCTCTATTACAGCACCCTGTCCATTTCCTTCAAAGCATGTCTCAAAATTTGCAATTTCAACGATTTTTTGTTCTTTTTGATTTATTTTCGGTCTCATTCCCTGGACTGTAAGTTCTGTGAGGGTAGATACCATTTTAATTTTTTTCATTGTTGTGTGACCCAGAGTGTGGAACAGTCCTTGACATGTAGTATACACTCAATAAATGGATGCCAAATAATTGATTGAATGATGTTATAATTATGATTTTTCCTGAATATTTGCTAAGTATGTAAAATGTGCCAGACACTCTTATATAACTTTTATCATTTAATTCTTTTAGAGGTGTTTTAAGCAGAGATCTTTTTAAAAATTAAACTTTTAATTTTGAGGCAACTGCAGATTCACATGCAATTGTAAAAATAATACAGAGATCTCATTTACCCTTCACCCAGTTTCCCCCAAAGGCAGTATCTTGAAAAACTATAGTACACTACCACAACCTTGATATTAACATTGATACACTCCACCAAATGTATTTGGATATCCCAACTTTACTTGGACTTAGTTGTGTGTCTATTTACTTCTATGCAATTTTATCACGTGTGTAGGTTCTTGTGTCTGCCACTGAAGTTAAGATACAGAACAGTTCAAGCACTGTAAGAATCTCTCATCTTGCCCCTTTAAAATCACACACACCATCTTTCCATACACACCCTCCCTCATTCCATTCCAAACTCCTGGTAGCCATAATTCTGTTCTCTGCCTTTATAGTTTTGTCACTTCAAGAATATTATATAAACAGAATCAGACAGCATATAACTTCGTGGGGTTAGCTTTTCACTCAGAATAATTACCTGGAGATTTGTCCAAGTTGTTGTGTGTATCAATAGTTCATTCCTTTTTATTTCTGAGTAGTATTCCATTTTGCAATATATAAAAATATCAAATCATGTACACCTAAAACTCATACAATGTTATATGTCAATTACATCTCAATTTTTAAAAAATCTGTACATGTGTGTTCATAGCAGCTTTATCCATAACAGTGAAAACCTGGAAATGGCTTAGATAGCTTTCACCAATCCAGGTAGCATTTAGGTGAATTATTAAACAAATTGTGGTAATCTATATCATGGAACAAGTTAATTCTGTAAAAGGTTTTTGTGAGTCATTTTGAGTTAATTTTGTATAGGCGTGAGGTTTAGATATAGGTTCATTTTTCTGTCTACGGATGTTCAATTGTTCCCACACCATTTGTTGAAAAGTCTATGCTTCCTCAGTTGAATTGGTTTTGTGCCTTTGTCAAAATTCATTTGGGCATATTCACGTGGTTCTCTATTAATTTCTACCATCTATGTGCCTGTCTTTTTTCCAATATCACACTGTTTTGATTACTGCCACTATATAGTAGGCCTTAATATTGGGTAGAGTGATTCCTCACACTTTATTCTTTTTCAAGATTGCTTTAGTTAAATTTTAGAATAAGTTTGTCTATGTCTAGAAAAGCATTTGCTGGGATCATTTAATTTAGCAGTTTTGTTAAGATATAATTGACATACGATAAAATTGCATATATTTAGAGTATACAATTTACTGTTTGTATCCATGGAAAAAGACTCAAAGTACAGCCATGACAATAGCAGACTTACATAGGTGATTTCTGTTTTCTTCTTTATACTTTTCTCTATTTTTCCCATTTTCTAAAATGTGTATTTCATTTAAAATTTAATACAATTTTTAGGTATTAACGTAAATAAATAAGCATACAATTTAGTAAGGTTTGACATATGTATACACCACCACAATTAAGATATTTTTTTTAAGATATTGAACATATCCATCACCCTCTAAAGTTTCTTCATGCCCCTATGTAATCTCTCTACATTCAGCCTTGTATTAGGGGAACTACTGATTGATTTTTATCATCATATGTTAATTTGCATTTGTAAGAGTTTCACATAAACTGAATCATATGGAATAATTTATTTCTTTTTGATGCCAGGAGGTATTCTATTGTATGGGCATATCACAGTTTGTTTATTCATTCCCCAGTTCTGGGACATTTGACTTGTTTCCAGTTTTTGGCCAGTACAAATAAAGCTGCTATGAACATTCATTTACAAGTATTTATTTTGACACATGCTTTAACTTATTTTGGGTAAAAACCTAAGAATAGTGTGGCTGGATCATATGGCAAATATATGTTAAACATTTTAAAAACCTGACAAACTGCTTTCCAAAAATGGTTGTACCATTTTCATTCCCATCAGCAGTGTATGAGAGTTCCAGTTCCTCCTCATCCTCGCCAACTCCTAGTATGATAAAAAATTTTAATTTTAGCCAGTCTCATAGACTGTATCTCATTGCAATTTTATTAACATTTCCCTAATGACTAATGATGTTTGAGCATCTCTTCATATGCTTGCTTGCCATCCATATCTTCTTTGATGAAATGTCTGTTCATATCTTTTGCTCATTTTTTAATTGGGTTGTTTGTTTTTCCTAGTGATAAGTTTCAACAGTTTTTAAAATATTTTTGCATGCAAGTCTTTTATCAGATATATGCTTTGCACATATATTCTCTCATTCTGTGGATTGTCTTTCTATTTCCTTCACCTTGTCTTTTAAAGAACAGAAGTTCCTCCTTTTTATGAAGTATAATTTATCAATTTTTTAAGGTTCTATTTTGGTGTCATATCTAAGAAATTATTGCCTAACCCAATTTCAAAGAGACTTTTCTTTTTTTGTAGAGGTTTTATATTTAGGTTTATGATCCATTTAGAAGTATTGTATTTAGGTCTATAATCCATTTTGAGTTAATTTTTTTATATGTGCAAGGTATGGATGCAAGTTCTTTCTTTTTTCTCATACAGATATCTATCCAATTGTTCTAACATCATTTATTGAAAACATGATTCTTTCTCCACTGAATTGCCTTCTCACCTTTGTCAAAAATTAGTTGTCCATATATGTGTCAGTCTATATCTAGACTTCTTATTTTGTTCCATTAATCTATTTATCTATTTTGCACCAATATCACACGGTCTATATCACCATAGCTTTAAAATAAGTCTCGAAATCAGATAATATTAGTCTTTTTTGTTCTTTAGAGTGGTTTTAGTTATTCTATGTCCTTTCCATTCCCATATGAAGTTTAGAATCAGCTTATTAATTTCTACGAGAGCCTGAAGGGATTTTGATTGGGATTGCATTTGAATCTATAGGTCAATTTAGGGAGAGTTGACACCTTAATAAAGCTGAATCTTCTGAACTATAAACACGATACACCTTTCCAACTATTTGGGTCTTCTTTGGTTTCTCCCAGCAATATTCTGTAGTTATCAATGCTCAGATTTTTCACCTTTTTTTTGTCAGATTCATCATTCCATATTTTGGATTAGTTATCAGATTAGTTATCACTGTTTGGTGTTAATTGTAAATAGTATTGTTTTCTTAATTTTGATTATCAATTTTCCATTGATAGTATAGGGAAACACAATTTTATGTATTGATCTTGTATTCTGCAATCTTGATAAAAGCACTTAATGGTTTAACAACATTTTCTGAAAATTCCATCAGATTTTCTACATAGATGATTATGTCTGTGAAAGAAGGCAATTTTAGGTCTTCCTTTCCAATTCGATGTCTTTTATTTCTTTGTTCTGCCTGATTGTACTGTCTAGAATGTCTAATTTAATGTTGAATAGAAGGGTAAAAGTGGACATTCCTTTTCCTATTCTTGATCTTTCACCAATAAATGTGATACAAGCTGTAGGGTTTTTTGCAGATGGTTTTCATCAGGTTGAGGGAAGTTCCCTTCTCTTCTCATGTTGCTAAGCATTTTTATCAGAAATGGATATTGAATTTTGTCAAGTGCTTTTTCTGTGTTTGTTAAGATGATCATGTGGTTTGTCATTTTTAGTTCGGTAATATAGTGAATTCCACTGGCCAATTTTCAAGTGTTAAACCATCTCCACATTCGTGGGATAAACCCCACTTCATGATGTATTATTATTCTTCATATATATTGTTGGATTCAATTTGATGAAATTTTTTTTAGAAAACTTTTGTATCAAGATAGGGCTGGCTTTATAGAAAACATTTTATCGGTTGTTATGAGTTGGGAAATATTTCCTCCTCTTCAGTTTTCTGGAACAGCTAGTGTAGAGCTGGTACAGTTTCTTCTTGAAATTTTTGGTAGAATTTGCCAGTGAAGTCATTTGGGGCCTGCATTTGTGTGTGTGGAAAGGTTCTTGTTTTTTGCTTTTTAATCTTTTCTTTTTCTTTTCTTAAAATTAATTTTTTAAAACATTTTCTTTTGTGTGAAATTTTTGTTTGTTTTGTTTTCATTGCTGTTGTTGTTTTTGTGGGTTAGTGTTGTTTTTATTCTGAATTACAGTAAAGTGGGGATGATGAGACACCATAACTTTGTCCTGGATTAGAAGACAACTAATGTAAGGTCTTTTTTAAAAAAAACATTTTTAAATTTAAATTCAACTAATTAACATATAATGTATTATTGGTTTCAGAGGTAGAGGTCAGTGATTTATCAGTCTTATATAATACCCAGTGCTCATTATAATACATGCCCTCCTTAATGTCCATCACCCAGTTACCCTATCCCTCCACCCCCCTCCCGTCCAGTAACCCTCAGTTTGTTTCCTATAGTTAAGAGTCTCTTATGGTTTATCTCCTTCTCTGGTTTCATCTTATTTTATTTTTTCATCTCTTGCAAATGGCAAGATTTCATTTTTTTTATATAGAGGAGTAGTACTCCATTATATATATATATATATATACACACACCACATCTTCTTTATCCATTCATCTGTCAATGAACATCTGGACTCTTTCCATAGTTTGACTATTGTGGACATTGCTATTATAAACATTGGGGTGCAGGTGCCCCTTCTTTTCACTATATTTGTATCTTTGGGGTAAATACCCAGTAGTGCAATTGCTGGCTCATAGGGTAGCTCTATTTTCAACTTTTCTGAGAAACCTTCATACTGTTTTCCAGAGTGGCTGCACCAGTTTGCATTCCCACCAACAGTGTAGGAGGGTTCCCCTTTCTCCACATCCTCACCAACATTTGTCATTTCCTGACTTGTTAATTTTAGCCATTCTGACTGGTGTGAGGTAGTATCACATTGTGGTTTTGATTTGTATTTCCCTGATGCTGAGTGATATTGAGCAGTTTTTCATGTGTCTGTTGGCCATTTGTATGTCTTCTGTGGGAAGTTTTTAACTACCAATTCAATTTCACTAATACAGGGCTATTTAGGTTATCTAATTTTCCTTATGTGAGATTTAGTAGTTTTTTTTCAAAGAATTTGTCCATTTTATCTAAATTGTCAAATTTATGGGCATATAGTTGTTCATAATATTCTGTTATCATTTTAACATTTCATGGACATGTAGTGATGTCCATCTCTTGTTTCTGCTATTAGTAACGCATGTCTTCTCTGTTTTCTTGGTCAGTTTGGCTAGAAGTTTATCAATTTTATTTATGATTATTATTATTTCCTTTTTCTGTTTATTTTGTTTTTTAATTTGCTCTTCTTTTTCTAGTTTCTTAAGGTTAATCCTGAGGTCATTAACTTTAGACCTTTTGTTCTTTTCTAATATAGCTATTTTAGTACTACAAATTTTCTCCTTTCTCCCGCTTTAGCAGCATTCCACAGATTTTGATGTGTTCTATTTTCATCTTCATTAAGATTAGAATATGTTCTAATTACCCTTTCTTTAAACCATACACTGCTTTATTAGTTTCAGGTGTACAATATGGTGATCCAACAATTCCATGCATCATCTGGTGCTCATCACAACACGTACACTCCTTAATCCCTATCACCTATTTCACCCATGCCCCCACCCACCTTCCCTCTGATAGCCATTAGTTTGTTTGCTATAATTAAGAGTGTTTTTGGATGCCTGGGTGGCTCAGTTGTTTAAGCATCTGTCTTTGGCTCAGGTTATGATCCCAGGGTCCTGGGATCCAGTCCCACATCAGATTCCTTGCTCAGTGGGGAGCCTGCTTCTCCCTCTGCCTCTGCTGCTCCCTTTGCTTGTGTGTGCACTCTCTCTGTGTCTCTGTCTTTCTGACAAATAATAAATAAAGTCTTTAAAAAAAGTATTTATTGGTTTGTCTCCCCCCCCCCCACTGTTCTCCTTTGCTCATTTGTTTTGTTTCTTAAATCCCACATGACCCATGGGTTATTTGTAAAGATATTATTTTGTTTTCAAATATTTGGAGATTTTCCAGGTATCTTTTTGTTATTGATTTCTAATTTAACTCCATTATAGTGAGACTATATACTTTGTATGAATTAAATCCTTTTAATTTTCTTTAGTTTTCTTTTACTGCCTTGAATATGGTCTATTTGATGAATGTTCCATGTACACTTGAAAAGAACGAGATTTTTCTGTCATCTGGTGGAGTGTTCCATAAATGTCAATTAGGTCAAATTGGTTGATAGTGTTGTGCAAATCTTCTGTATCCTAACTGATTTTCTGCTATCCAAGTGTTGTAAGAAGGGTATTGATATCTCCAATCAAAATCATGGATTTGTCTATCTCTCCTTGTAGTTCTATCAGCTTTTGCTTCATGTATTTTGAAGCTCTTTTACTAGATGCATTAATGTTTAGGAATGTTATTTCTTCCTGATGAATTGAATCTTTCTAATTATGAAACAACATTCTTTTCTTTTTTAAAGATTTTATTTATTTATTTGAGAGAGAGAGAGAGCGTGTGCAAACACAAGAGACAGAATGAGCAGGGGAGGGGCAGAGGGAGAGGGAGAAGCAGAATCCCACCGAGCAGGAGCCTAGTGTGGGACTCAATCCCAGGACGCTGGGATCATGACCTGAGCTGAAAGCAGACGCTTCACTGACTGTACCAACCAGGTGCCCCATGAAACAACCTTTTTAATCCTAGTAATATCTTTTGCTCTGAAATCTGTTTTCTCTTACATTAATAACCACAGCAGATTCCTTTTGACCAGGGTTACCACAGTATTTTTTCCCCAGTCTTTTGCTTTTAACCAACTTATTTGTAGCTTTATATTTAAAGTGTTTTTCTTATAGGCAGCAAATATAGTTGGGTATTGATTTTTTTATGCAATTTAACAATCTTTGCTTTTTCACTGAAATATTGAGGTCATTTTCATGTAATGTGATTTTTATGTGCTTAGATTTAAATCTAACATCTTGCTATTTGTTTTCTATTTGTTCCATCTGTATTTTGTTTACTCTTTCCTCTTTTTCTGTTCTTTTGGATTATTTAAATAATTTCTATTATTCCATTTTGTCTTCTTTTTTAGATTATTGGATATAACTCTTTGTTTTGCTATTTTAATGGGTGCTTGCTCTTCAGACGTTATAAGTATAATAAAGAAATACTACAAACAACTTTATGTCCATAAATTTGACACCTTAGATGAAATGGATCAATTCCTTTATAGTACAAATTACCAAAACTCACTCAAAAAGAAAAAGATAGCCTGAATTGTCTCATATCTGTTAAAGAAATTTAATTTGTAGTTAAAAAGCGTCCAGACCCAGATGGTTTCTCTCACAAATTCTACTAAACATTTGAGAAAGAAATAATATCATCATACACAATCTCTTTCAAAAACAAAAGAGGAGAGAGAATTTCCCAACTCACAATATGAAACCAGTACCCTAGTACCAAACTGAAGCAAAGACACTACATGGAAAGAAAACTACAGATCAATATTCCTCATGAACATAAAATGAGACCAGTCAGCATGGCTGTTAGTTTTTCTAAATTCAGTTATGTAGGTGCATAATAGATCTAACCAGACTTGAGGTTTGGCCATTTGAATAAGTAAAAGAGAGGCAAAGGAATTGTGAGTACAGGCAGAGGCATTAATGTAATGATTTTTAAAAAAGATTTTATTTATTTATTTGACAGAGAGACAGCCAGTGAGAGAGGGAACACAAGCAGGGGGAGTGGGAGAGGAAGAAGCAGGCTCCAAGCAGAGGAGCCTGATGCAGGGCTCGATCCCAGAACTCCAGGATCACGCCCTGAGCTGAAGGCAGACGCTTAACGACTGAGCCACCCAGGCACCCCTTAATGTAATGATTGACCACAGAATTTACACTGAGTAGGGAAGGCAGTGAGGACGAGGAGTGAAAGTAGTAGATTCAATGAGTGGGGCTGAAATTTTGTTAGAGTGGGGGAATGATAAGGAATGAGTTAGAAAGAAGAAAGTGATAGTTGGAGAATGGGATGTTTGCAATTGAGAAGGGAAAGGAATAATTTTGTTTTGGTTTTAGTAATTATAAGGTCAACAGTTTGGCCATGTGGATTAGTGGGTAAATGGATAAAGTAAGGTGGAGGACAAGACATATAGAGGAGAGGAAGTCAAAGAATAGAGAGGCCAGAGTATTATAAAGATCATCCATATGGATACTGAAATAACCAAGAATTATGACAGGAATAGTATTATAGGGAGTAACAGTGAACCAGGTGCTAAAATCTTCAAGGAGTAAGTGTGAGTGATCCGGCGGTCAGTGATCACCCTGAGGACGGATAGTGAATGATATAATCTGGGGACATGAGATTCAAAGCTGGGGGTTGTTATTGAGGAGAGAGGAGGATGTCCTGGAAGTGACGATGAGGAGAACACCTTTTCCACTTCTGGGCTTTGTGGTGCTAGAGGTGTGGGAGAGAAGATAACACCATTTAAGAATGTTTCAGGGACACTTAGGACTTTAGAGGAGAGGTTGATTTCAGTTAAGCAAAAAGATGAAAGGAATATACAGAGAAGCTGTTGCAGATATAGGGAAATTTGGTGATGATTGTCCACAAATTCCACAAAACACAGTGGAGGATTTCAAAAGTTGGAGAGAAGGAAGATGGAGTCATAAATGATACGCAGAGCTATCTGACTACACTCAAATTGAAGGATGACTTGACTGACATCAGAAAGGAGTACCAGTAGGATGTGTGCATGTGTGTGTGTGTGTGTGTGTGTGTGTGAGAGAGAGAGAGAGAGAGAGAGAGAGAGACTTGTTACAAGGAATTGGCTCACACAACTATGAAGTTATGTGAGCGGTGGCTAAGCAGATCCAAAATCCATAGAACAGACAGTCAGAAAATGAAGATTGCAGGCAGGTTAGAACCCATGGCACAGGCTGAAACAATTGTCTTTAGGCAATCAAGAAGAGAAGATCATAAGCACAATGGAACTCTATGGTCATACCAGCCAAAGTTGTGATCCACAAGTAGAAATTGTTTTCTAACCCAGGAAAATACCAGCTCTGCTTTTATGGTCTTCCAATGGATTCAGTTAAGTTTACCCACAGAATTCAGGGGGAAAAAATCCCTTACTTAAAGTCAACTGATTAGAGGCTTTAGTTTTACCTGCAAAATATCTTCACAGCAAGAGTGTATGACTAAGTAACTGAGAACTGTAGCCTAGCCAAATTGACACATCAAAAAAGGCATCATATTATTAACTTTTCCAGACCATAAACACGAGATATCTTTCCATTTACTTTTGTCTTCTTCAATTTCTTTCATCAATATCTTAAAGTTTTCAGTCTACAGATTTTTTACCTCCTTCGTTAAATTAATTCACAAGTACTTTATTCTTTTTGATGCTATTGTAAATACAATTGTTTTCCTTTTTTTAATTGAAGAAATATTTACACTTTTGAAATCTTTGCCTAAGGACATTAATTTAAATCATATTTGACATTATTAGAGTATTTTCTTTTTTTAAAGATTTTATTTATTTATTTATTTATTTATTTATTTATTTATTTTTCAGAGAAAGAGAGAGAGGATACAAGCAAAGGTAGAAGCAGGCTCCCCACTGAGTAAGGAGTCCATTGTAGTACTAGATCCCAGGACTCTGGGATCATGACCTGAGCCGAAGGCAGACGCTTAACTGACTGAGCCATCCAGGCACACATAGAATATTTTCATGTTGATATTTTTAACCACTCTTGTCATTCTCCCCCCTTTTTTGTTTGTTTTTTATGATTATATTATATTTTATTTTATTATGATGATATGTTAGTCACCATACAGTATATCATTAGCTTTTGATGTAGTGTTCCATGATTCATTGTTTGCATATATCACCCAGTGTTCCATCCAATATGTGCCCTCTTTAATACCCTTCACTGGGCTAGCCCATGCCCCCACCCCCCCCCTTCTAAAATCCTCAGTTTGTTTTCTGGAGTCCATAGTCTCTCATGGTTTGTCTCCCCGTCTCTTTTCCCTCCCTTCATTTTTCCCTTCCTTCTCCTAATGATCTCCTTGCTATTCCTTATGTTCCACAAATAAGTGAAACCATATGATAATTGTTTTTCTCTGCTTGACTTATTTCACTTAGCATAATCTCCTCCAGTTCCCTCCATGTCGATGCGAATTGTGGGTATTCATCCTTTCTGATGGCTGAGTAACATTCCATTGTATATATGGACCACATCTTCTTTATCCATTCCTCTGTTGAAGGGCATCTTGGCTCCTTCCACAGTTTGGCTATTGTGGACATTGTTGCTATGAACATTGGGGTGCATATGGCCCTTCTTTTCACGAAGTCAGTATCTTTGGGGTAAATACCCAATAGTGCAATTGCTGGGTCATAGGGTAGCTCTATTTTTAACCTTTGGGGAACCTCCACATTGTTTTCCGAAGTGGCTGTACCAATTTGCATTCCCACCAACAGTGTAAGAGGGTTCCCCTTTCTCCACATCTTCTCCAACATTTGTTGTTTCTTGCTTTGTCAATTTTTGCCATTCTAACTGGTGTAAGGTGGTATCTCAATGTGCTTTTGATTTGAATTTCCCTGATGGCTAATGAGGTTGAACATTTTTTCATGTGTCTGTTAGCCATTCATATGTCTTCATTGGAAAAGTGTCTGTTCAAATCTTCTGCCCATTTTTTGATTTGATTATTTGGTTTTTGGGTGTTTAGTTTGAGAAGCTTTTTATAGATCTTGGATATCAGCCCTTTATCTGAAGTGTCATTTGCAAATATCTTCTCCCATTCCGTGGGTTGCCTCATTCTCCCCTTTATACTAAGGGAGATTTGTAATGGGCCTTTTGCAAATTAGGGGAGAAAGGGAATTCTAAGTCCCTTTTCTCTTTTGCCACATCCTTGAGCTCCCAATATGACATTCTTGCTGAACTCATATCCAGCTGCAGCTGAACTGGGAAGGAAGGGCCTATAAGTTTGGGTGCCTGGGTCCTTCTGAGAAAGAGTGTTCCCTGGTGACCATCTCTTCCTAAGGACACACGTCCCCAAAAGCAATGCTATCAATGCTCATGCCAGCCACCCAACTGATGTGAGTATGGGAAGCTCTATGGAGCCCTCACAGAGAGAAGGGATGTTCACATCTCCTTTCCTCTCCTTTCTTATCTTCCAAAGCAAGACCTAGGTCCACCCTTGTCCTGGAAAGTACCACCCCATCTCCACTGGGCATCTCCAGGGACAATGGATTAAATGAAGCCTCCTAGTCAGTGATATTATTTTCTTAATTTCTTTTACAGATAGTTCTTTGCTAGTGTATAGAAATGCAACTGATTTTTGCATGTTGATTTTGTATACTGCAACTTTACTGGATTTGCTCTTTCTAATTTTTTCCCCCGGAGGATTTAGAGTTTTCTATATATAAGATCACGTCATCTGCAAATTATTTAACTTCTTCCTTTCTGGTTTGGATGCTTTCAGATTCAGTGCAATCACTATCAAGATTCCAGTGGCATTTTTCACAGAATAGAAAAAAAACCCCAAAATTTGGATGAAAACACAAAAGACCATGGAGGCATCACACTTCTGATTTCAAATTATACTACAAACTATAGTAATAAAAATAGTATGGTACTAGCCTAAAAACAGACACGTAGACCAATGGAACAGAGTTGAGAGCCCTGAAATAAAAACACACATACATGGTCAACTAAACTTTGACAAGAATGCCATGAATCTATAATGGGGAAAGGACTGCCTCTTCAATAAATGGTGTTGGAGAAACTGGACAGCTAAGTTCACTCAAGATGGATTAAAAACTTATATGTAAGACTGAAACCATAAAACTGCAGAGAAAACATAGGGAAAAAAGCCCCTTGACTGATCTTGGTGATGATTTTCTGGTAATGACATCAAAAGCACAGACACACACACACACACACACACACACACATACACACACAAGGAAAAATAAACAAGTGAGACTGCATCAAACTAAAAAACTAAAAAGATTCTATGCAGCAAAAGAAACAAAATTAAATGGCAACTTACAGAATAAGAGAAATGTTTGCAAAACATATATCTGATAAGGGGTTAATATCCAAAATATATAGAGAACTCTTGCAACTCTCTCTCTCTCTCTCTCTCTCTATATATATATATATATATATATATATATATATACACCTGATTTAAAAATGGTTTCAAAAGTGGGAGAAGAGAGGAAGATGGCAGGGAGTGGAGAACTCTAGGCTCCTCTCATCCCACTAAAACAACTAGATAACTATCAAATCATCCTAAATATCCCAGAAATCAGCCTGAAGACTGACAGAACAAACTCCACAACTAAAAGGAAAGAAGAGACCAAATCTAAGAAGGTGGGAATTGCTGAGACATGGTTAGGGGGAGAATGGATCACAGGTGTTGCAGAGGGGAGGGAGACATGGTTGAGGAGAAGGGCAAGAGAGACAGGACCACACAGGAGAACACATAAGAAGAAGGTTTCCCCAAAGCCATTGGCTTAGAAAATAAGAGGGGATGAATTCTGTGAGTTCTTTTTTTGTTTGTTTGTTCTTATTATGTTCACTTAGCCACTGTATAGTACATCATTAGTTTTTGATGTAGTGTTCAATGATTCATTAGTTGCATATAACATCCAGTGCTCATCACAGCATGTGCCCTCCTTAATACCCATCACCCTGTTACCCCATCCCCCCACCCCCCCTCCCCTCTGAAACCCAAACACTGCCTGCAGCAGGCAAGGAGAGCCTCTGCAGACAACTGGCTTGAAGGATAGAGCAGCCACAACACATCAGAAGAGTACATACACCCCACACCAGAGACACTGCCTGAAGAGCCAGCCCTGGGCCCTACAGCAGCTCTTCTTCATAAGGCCATTACTTTCATTATTTTTTTCTTTGTTTTAAATTTAAAATCAATTAGTTAACATATAGTATATAATTAGTTTCAGAGGTAGAGTTTAGTGATTCATCAGTTGCATATAACACCCAGTGCTTATTCTATCAAGTACCCTCCTTAATGTCCATCACCCAGTTACCCCCCCCACCTCCCCTCCAGGAACCCTCAGTTTGTTTCCTAGAGTTAAGAGTCTCTTATGGTTTGTCTCCCTCTCTGATATCATCTTATTTTATTTTTCCTTCCCTTCCCCTATGTTCATCTGTTTTGTTTCTTAAATTCCACATATGAGTGAAATCATATGATAATTGTCTTTCTCTGATTGGCTTATTTTGCTTAGCATAATATCCTCTATTTCCATCCACATCATTGCAGATGGTAAGATTTCATTTTTTGATGACTGAGTAATATTCCATTATATATATATCACATTTTCTTTATCCATTCATCTGTCAAGGCCATTAATTTTTTTTTAAGATTTTATTTATTTATTTGACAGAGATAGAGACAGCCAGCGAGAGAGGGAACACAAGCAGGGGGAGTGGGAGAGGAAGAGCAGGCTCCCAGCGGAGGAGCCTGATGTGGGGCTCGATCCCAGAATGCCGGGATCACGCCCTGAGCCGAAGGCAGGCGCTTAACCGCTGTGCCACCCAGGCGCCCCAAGGCCATTAATTTTATGAGCAGGAGACATAACTGGCTTTTCAAACACAGAGAAGAAGGCAGAGACTTAGACAAAAGCTAAGAAGGAGGAATTTATCGCAAATGAAATAACAAGATAAGGCCATGGCCAGAAATCTAAGTGAAACAGATACAAGTAACATGCCTGATGGAGAACTTAAAGCAAAAATCGTAAGAATACTCTCTGGGCTTGAGAAAATAATAGATGGCATTAGTGAGAATCTTAACACAGAGGTAAAAAAAGTTAAAAAAGAACTCAGAGATGAAGAATGCAATAAATGAGAATGGAAAAAGTCTTGATGCAATGAACAGAATACTGAAAGAAGCAGAGAAAAAAATTACTGACCTAGAAGACAAAACAATGGAAAATAATGAAGCTGAACAAAAGAAAGAAGAATTATGCATCAGGAGAATAGATATAGGGAACTCAGTGACTCCATAAAACATAATAATATTCATATTATAGGAGTCCCAGAAGAAGAAGAGAGCAAAAGGGGGACACAAAATTTATTTGAAGATATAATAGCTGAGGACATTCCTAATCTGGGGAAGGAAAAACACATCCCAATCCAGGAGGCACAGAGAACTCCCATCAAAATCAACAAAAGCAGGTCAACACCAGGACATATTGTAAGTAAATTTACAAAACGTAGTGATAAATAAGAAATCATAAAAGCAGCAAGACAAAGGACGTCATCAACTTCCAAGGGAAAACCTTGTCTTGGTGGCACATGCCTCATTAGGATTTACCTGCTTGCTTCTCCTGTTCAATCATTTCTTTTGAAATCAATGACAGAAGAAACAACAGATGGAGAGGATATGCAGAAAAAGGAACCCTCTTGCACTGTTGGTGGGAATGCAATCTAGTGCAGTCACTCTGGAAAACATCATGGAGTTTCCTCAAAAAGTTAAAAATAGAACTACCTTATGACCCAGCAATGGCACTACTGGATAATTTCCCAAATACAAAAACACCAGTTCAAAGGGACACATGTAGCCCTATGTTTATAACATTATTATTTACAACAACCAAGATATGGAAATGGCCCAAGTGTCCATTAATTGATGAATGGATAAAGAAAAAGTGATTGCTCCCTATATATAGTGAGCAATCTCACTCCTTGATATATATGTATATATAGGAATATATCTATATGTATATATAGGAATCTATCTATACATAGGAATATTATTCAGCCATAAAAAAGAATGAAATCTTGCCATTTACAATGGCATGTATGAGCTAGAGAGTATAATGCTAAGTGAAATAGGTCAGTCAGAGAAAGACAAATACCATATGATTTCACTCACATGTGGAATTTAAGAAACAAAACAAAGGAGCAAAGGAGAAAAAAAGTGACAAATCAAGAAACAGACTCTTAATTATAGAGAACAAACTGATGGCTACCAGAGGGGAGGTGGTTGGGGGGATTGGTTTAATAGGTGTTGGGGAGTAAGAAATACACTTGCTGTGATGAGCACTGGGTGATGCATGGAAGTGTTGAGTCACTATATTGTACACCCGAAACAAGTAAAACACTGTGTGTTTAAAAAAATAATAAAAAAGTAAAAGACATATGACAGTTCAAAGAAAGTGAATAAATAAATTTAACATTTGGGAAAAAAAGAATTAGCCTGCTGCCCTAAGGACATATCTGGTGTGTTTGAGGAAAGTTTAATCTGAAGAACTGGGCTTAATTTATCTGATACATATTTGTGGTATATATATCTGTGTCAAAAATTATTCTAGGCACTGGGCATATGTCAGTCAGTGTATAAGAGAGACTCCAACTCTCACAGGGCTTCTAGAAGTTTCTATGACAATTGTTGCTTTAAATCTCACCCTACCCCACCAGCATAGATCTTGCCTTGTCTCTATCCCTAGGTTAAGAGGGGAACTTGGTCATGTCATGATTTTCCAACTGTGAGTTTCAATCTTTTTCAACTCAGATTAACCCCTAGAATTTAGAAACCTCCACACAAATTTCTGTGATTATTACCAATATGCAAATACTACTGTTCTGGTCCCCAGACTCCAAATTGACTCTCAAAACCAGTGCAACTAAGACTTGAATTAGCCCCATCCCCTTGAACTCTGATTTGGACTTTTGTTCATTTCCCTTATTTAGGTTGGGCCCTATGCCCTAGAGGTTTCCTTCTCCCCATCACTGCCTGCCAGTTTGCTCTGTCCTCCCCCTGTCAAGGTCCCTTCTGCTGTGCCTGTGCCCATGCCTGTTGCTGTGGTTATGACACTGACTCCTAGAACTGCTTCTAGCTTGCTTGCTCATTGCCTGATGATCAAAGCCAAATAAAAACAAAGATGATGGAGGCAGCAGCACCTGCATCAGCAGCTCCTCTCTAGTGAAGTGTCCCTTCCAATCAGGAAGAGGTTGCTGTGGAAACCTGTCTTCTCATTTCTAACCTACTCTAATTCCTCTTTTATCGATTCCGATTACAATTGAATGAGTTTTGTTTCATGAGACAACTTTCTCAACAATTTTTACAACCAGCTTTTTGGCACCAATTAGCCTTTTCTTAAAGGGAACAAATCCTTTCTCTTTCTGAATGCTTTCCAATAATTATTTCAGTGTTTATTATATGCAAGGCAGTGTGGTGGACCTTGGTGGTAGATACAAAAATGGAAATATATGATGTGTGTGGGAAAGGGCACTTGTATTTGGAGTCAGAATACCTGGTATTATTAAATAACTTTTAAAATGTATAGAAGTCATGGAAATACATGACCAAAAGCTAAAATAGCACAAAGAAGCATATAGTGAAAAAAATACCTCTCAATTTCATTTCTCACATGTAAGTAATATTTTTTCTTGTGTTCCAATAATTTTCTGTACATATATAAGCATATATGTTTTTCTTGCTTTATTTCACAAATAGGATAACTATAGTACATATCATCCTATTTGACTTTTGCCCTCTATTTATTGAACATTTTCTCTATCAGCAAGTATCTATCACATTTTTAAGGGTTACATAGTATTCCATTGTATGGATGTACGGTCCCCTACTGATGACCATTTATTTGTTTGAATTTCTTTTATTACAGTGAATTTACTATAAACATCTTAGTACACATATTTTGGTAGAAGTCATAGTAATTGTGTAGGATAAATTCCTAGATGTGAAACTATTGGATCATAGGTTTGCATAGGTATAATGTGGACCTATATTGCCAAATTCCTCTCCAAAATAATTGTACCAAACTACTGTCTTTCCTTTGGATATATATCAAGGAGTGAGATTGCTGGATCATATACTAGTTCTATTTTTAATTTCTTAAGGAGCTCCTATGCTGTTTTCCATAATGACTGTACCAATTTACATTCCCACCAACAGTGTACAAGGGCTCTCCTTCATCCTCACCCTTGCCAACACTTGTTTTTTCTTGTTTTCTTGATAATAGATAGTCACGCTAACTGGTGTAAGGTAATATCTGCTTAAGATTTTAATTTGTATTTCCCTGTTAGTAATCTTGAGCACTTTTTCATATACCTTTTGTCCATTTGTATCACATCTTTGCAAGAATGTATATTCAGGAACTTTGCTCATTTATATTTTTATTTTTTAATTATTTATTTAGATTCTACTTAGTTAGCTTACAGTTTAATATTAGATTTCAGGTGTACAATATAGTGATTCAATACTTCCATACACCTCCCAGTTCCAACACTTCCACACAACACCCAGCTGCTCTTCACAAGTGCACTCCTTAATCCCCATCATCGATTTAACCCATCCTCCCACCCACTTCCCCTCTGGTAACCATCAATTTGTTCTCTATAGTTAAGAGTCTGTTTCATGGTTTGCATTTCTCTATTTCTGTCTCTTTTTCCCTTTGCTCATTTGTTTCTTAAATTCCACATATGAGTGAAATTATATAGTATATGCCTAGCTCTAACCATGTCTTTGCAAATGGCAAGATTTCATTCTTTTTATGGCTGAATAATATTCCATTACACACACACACACACACACACACACACACACGGATACTAGGATATAAAATGGATATATAGATATAGATAAAGAAGTGGTATATCTTTATCCATTCATCAACTGATGGACACTTGGGTTGCTTCCATATCTTGATTATTGTAAATAATGCTGCTATAAACAGAGGGCTGCATGTATCCCTTTGAACTAGTGTTTTTGTATTCTTTGGTAAACTATCCAGTAGGGCCATTGCTGGGTCATAGTGTAGTTCTATTTTTAACTTTTTGAGGAACTGCCATGCTGTTTTCCAGAATGGCTCTACTAGCTTCATTCCCACCAACAGTGCAAGAGGTTCCTTTTTCTGCATATCCTCACCATCTGTTGTATGTTCTACTGTTGATCTTAGCCATTCTGACAGGTGCGAGACGATATCTCTTTGTAGTTTTGATTTGCATTTCCATGTGTCTGTTGACCATCTCTGTGTCTTCTTTGGAGAAGTCTCTCTTCATGCCTTCTACCCATTTTTAATTGGAGTATTTGTTTTTGGGGTGTTTAGTTGTATAAGTTCTTCATATATTTTGTATACTAACCCTTTATCAGATATATCATTTGCAAATATCTTCTCCCATCCCATGGGTTGCCTTTTAGTTTTGTTGATTATTTCCTTCACTGTGCAGAAACTTTTAATTTTGATGTAGTCCTGAAAGTTTATTTTTGCTTTTGTTTCCCTTGCCCCAAGAGACATATCTAGAAAAAAAATTGCTAGGGCAATGTCAAAGAGGTTGCTACCTGTGTTCTCTTCTAGGATTTTTATGGTTTCAGGTCTCACATTTAGGTCTTTAATCCATTTTGAATCTATTTTTTATGTATGCTGTAGGGAAGTGGTCCAGTTTCTTTCTTTTGGATGTTGTCCAGTTTTCCCAACATCATTTGTTGAAGACACTGACTTTTTCCCATTGGATATTCTTTCCTGCTTTGTCGAAGATTAATTGATCATATAGTTGTGGGTTTCTTCCTGGGTTCTCTGTTCTGTTCCATTGATCTATGTTTCTGTTTTTTGTGCCAGTACCATGTTGTGTTGATGATTATAGCTTTTTTTTAAAGGTTTTTATTTATTTATTTGAGAGAGAGAGAGACAGCCAGTGAGAGAGGGAACACAAGCAGGGGGAGTGGGAGAGGAAGAAGCAGGATCCCAGCGGAGGAGCCTGATGCCGGGCTCGATCCCAGAATGCCGGGATCATGCCCGGAGCCAAAGGCAGATGCTTAATGACTGAGCCACCCAGGCGCCCCTGATGATTATAGCTTTGTAATATAACTTGAAGTCCAGAATTGTGATGCCTCCAGCTTTGCTTTTCTTTTTCAAGATTGCTCTGGCTATTTGGGGTCTTTTGTGGTTCCATACAAATTTTAGGATAGTTTGTTCTAGTTCTGTGAAAAACGCTGATGGTACTTTGTCAGGGATTGCATTAAATGTATAGATTGCTTTGGGTAGTATAGACATTTTAACAACATTTGTTCTTCCAATCCATAAACATGGAATGTCTTTCCATTTCTTTGTGTTGTCTTGAACTTCTTTCATTGGTTTTTTTACACTTTTCAGAGTACAGATCTCTCACCTCTGGTTAGGTTTATTCCCAAGTATCTTAATATTGTTGGTATAATTGTTAATGGTATTGTTTTCTTAATTTCTCTTTCTCCTGCTTCAATACTAGTGTATAGAAATGCAACAGATTTCTGTACATTGATTTTGCATCCTGCAACTTTACTGATTTCATTTATCAGTTCTAGCAGTTTTTTTGTGGAGTCTTTCAGGTTTTCTATATATAGTATCAAGTCATCAGCAAATAGTGAAAGCTTTACTTCTTCCTTGCTCATTTGGATTCCTTTTACTTCTTTTTGTTTTCTGATTGTTGTGGCTAGGACTTCTAGTACTATGTAAAATAATAGTGGTGAGAGTGGACATCCCTGTCTTGTTCCTGACCATAGAGGAAAATCTCTCAGTTTTTCCCCTTGAGGATGATACTAGATGTGGGTTTTTCATAGATGCCCTTTATTATGTAGAAGTATGTTCCCTCTAAGCCTACTTTGCTGAGGGTTTTTATCATGAATGGATGTTGTCAAATGCTTTTTCTGCGTCTATTGAAATGACCATATGGTTCTTTTCTGTTATTGATGTGGTGTATCATGTTGATCGATTTACAAATATTGAATCACCCTTGCAACCTGAGAATAATCCCACCTGATCAAGGTGAATGACGTTTTAATATATTATTGGGTATTTTTTGCTAGTATTTTGTTGACGATTTTACATCTATGGTCATCAGGGATATTGGCCTGTAGTTCTCTGTTTTAATGGTGTCTTCACCTGGTTTTTGTAACAGCATAATGCTGGCCTCATAGAATGAATTTGGGTTTTACTTCCTTTTCTGTTTGTTGGAATAGTTTGAAAAGAATAGGTATTAACTCTTCTTTAAATGTTTGGTAGAATTGGCCTGTGAGGTCATCTGGTCCGGACTTCTGTTTGTTGTTTTTTTTTTTTTATTACTGATTCAATATTTTTGCTGGTTATCAGTCTGTTCCAGTTTTCTTTTTCTTCCCATTTCAGTTTTGGTAGTTTATATGTTTCTAGGGATTTATCCATTTCCTCCGTGTTGTCCAATTTGTTGGCATATAGTTTTTAATAATATTCTCTTATAATTGTTTGTATATCGTTGGTGTTGGCTGTTATTCCTTTCTCTCATTTGTGACTTTATTTATTTGGATCCTTTCTATTTTCTTTTTGATAAGTCTGGCTAGAGGTTTATCAATTTTATTGATTTTTTTTCAATGAAGCGCCTCTTGGTTTCATTGATCTGTCCTACAGGCTTTTTTGTTTGTTTGCTTGTTTGTTTTTTGGTTTCTATATGATTCATTTCTGCTTTAATCTTCATTATTTCCTTCCTTCTGCTGGCTTTAGTCTTCATTTGTTGTTCTTTTTCTCGCTCCTTTAAGTGTAAGGTTAGGTTATTTATTTGAGCTCTTTCTAGTTTCTTGAGGTCGGCCTGTATTGCTATATACTTCCCTCTTGAGACCATTTTTGCTGCATCCCAAAGGTTTTGGACCATTGTGTTTTCATTTTCATTTGTTTCCATGTAATTTTTCAATTTCTTCTTTGATTTCCTGGTTGTCCTATTTAATGTTTAGTAGCATGTTATTTAACTTCCATGTATTTGTGGTCTTTCCAATTTTTTTCTCGTGGTTGATGTCTAGTTTCATAAGCACTGTGGTCAGAAGAAGTACATGTTATGATTTCAATCTTTTTGTATTTATTGAGGCCTATTTTGTGGCCTAATATGTGATCTATCTTGCAGAATGTTCCATATGCCCTTGAAAAGAATGTTTTAGAATTGAATGTTTTGAATGTTTCGAATAGGTCTGTTAAGTCCGTCTGTTCTAGTGTGTCATTCAAAGCTATTGTTTTGAGTGGGGTGATAAAGTCCCTTATTATTATTGTGTTATTATTGATGAGTTCCTTCATGTTTGTTATTAATTGTTTTATGTATTTGGGTACTCTGATATTTAGTGCATGAATATCTACAATTGTATCTTGTTGGATTTTCCTCTTTATTATTATATAGTGTCCTTCTTCATCTCTTGTTACAATGTGTGTTTTAAAGTTTATTTTGTTGTATATAAGTATTGCTAAACCAGGTTTCTTTTGACATCTATTTGCATGATAAATGCTTTTCTAATCCCCTCACTTTCATTTTTCATTTGTTTTTAGGTCTAAAATGAGTCTCTTGCCAGAAGCATGTAGATGGGTCTTATTTTTAAAAAATCCATTCTGATACCCAATATCTTTTCACATTTAGCTATTTACATTCGAGGTAATTATTGATAGATATATATTTATTGCCATTTTTTAATTGTTTTGTGGTTGTTTCTGAAGATTTTCTTTGATGCTTTCTTGTCTTTCTTTCAGGTTTTGCTGATTCTTTTTAGTGATATATTTGGATTTCTTTCTCTTTATATTTTGCATATTTATTAGTGGTTTTTGATATTTGGTTACCATTAGTTTTGTATATAACCTCTTCTGCTATATTAAGTTGATGGCTGTTAAAGTTTGAGTCCATTCTTTTCTCCTCTCCACACATTTTAGGTATGTGTTATATTTTATATCCTTTTTTGTGCGTTCCTTGATTGACTTTTTATAGAAACATTAATTTTTACTAATTTTGTGTTTTCTACCTTTATACTGTCAATTTTGGTCTCTCCCTTCCACTCAAAGAGTTCCCTTTAATATTTCTTGCAGGGCTACTTTAGTGGTCATGAACTCCTTCAGTGTTTGTTTATCTGGGAAATTCTTTATTTCTCCTTGTATTCTGAACGATAGCCTTGCCAGATAGAACGTTCTTGGCTGCAGGTTTTTCTCATTCAGCACTCTGAATATATCATGCCACTCCCCCTGACTTGGAAAGTTTCTGCTGAGCAATCCCCTGCTAGCCTTATGGGGTTTCCCTGTATGTCACTGTCTTCTTCTTCTTGTTCCTTTAAAAACTTTTTCTTTATCACTGTATTTTGCTAATTTAATTACAATAGGATTGGTGTGGATCTGCTTTTGTTGATATTGATGTAAGTTTTCTGTGCTTCCTGTAGCTGGATGTCTCTTTCCTTCCCTATTTTAGAGACGTTTTCATCTATTATTTCTTGAAATAAATTTTCTGCCCCCTTTCTCTCTTCTTCTTCTTCTGGGACTCCTATAATACAAATGTTTGATGGAGTCACTGATTTCCCTAAGTCTATTCTCATATTGCTTAATTCTTCTTTCTCTCTTTTGTTTATCTTGATTACTTTCCATTATTTTGTCTTCTAGGTCATTAGTTCATTCCACGCTTCTTCCACCATGTTCTTCCTTCCATCGGATGTGTTTCTCATTTCATTTATTGAGCCCTATATCACTACTATGCTATTCCCCATCTCTGTAGTAAGGGTCTCATGCATGTCTTTCACTCTTCTCAAGTCCAGTATTGTTATGATCATTGTTTTAAATATTCCATCAGGCATATAAGATACACTTATATCTGTTTCACTTAGACCTCAGGCCATGAAATTCTTTCATTTGGGATAATTTTCTCTGTCTTCTCATTTTATCTAAGTCTCTGTGCCTATTTTCTCTGTGTTAGGAACATCAACTATACCTCTAGATGCGGTACTTGAGTGTGCTGACCTTACAAAGAACAGGTCATGTAATGCCCTGCCACGTAGTGTCTCCTTTTCCTCAGGACCTGATGCTCCCAGAATGTTTCCAATGTGTGCTGAGTATGCTCTGGTATTTTATCCTGGCTGTTTTATCCTTCAGACCAGTTGCCTGCAGAGGCTCTCTTTGCCTGTTGTGGACAGTGTTTAGTCCCTCGCCTGATTGTGGCACATTTTAACTAGGTGTCTTCTGGTCCATTTGTGAAATGAGACCTGTTACCACCACTGGAAGTGAGACTCCACAAAACTCCCATGTCAGGGGACCAGTGTGAGCAGGGATTTGGGCCAGTCTTTTGGGGGAGGGAGCCTATCATGTTGGGACAGAGGGAAGTGTGACTGGGAAGGGTGGTTCCACTGGAGTGTGAGGGTGGGTGGGTCTTGGTGTAAGCAAGTTAGGTAGCAGGTGTCAGTGCTGCAGTGGTTCCAGTACGTGACTCTGTGGTTATTCTGAGGGGAGAGGGAGGGAAATGGCACCTGCTAGTTTCTTTGTTCCCAGAGGGGTTTCTCTATGAACACTGTTTCTCTGGGATGTGCTCTGAAATGAGCAAATAACCTCCCCACTCTATGCCCCAGACACTCTTCAGATCACTGTTTCCACACTGTATGTCTGCAGTTGTTTGCCTGCCTTCTTTCCAAAGGCAGTGCAATGCCCTCTAGGCTTTATTTCAGCCAAGGTCTCTGACCTTTAAAACTCCAGTCTTTAAGCCCTACTGGCTGCCAGAAGTCATGAAATTTGGCCCCTCTCATTTTCCACCCCCCATTACTATGGGAATGAGTTTTCACTGTGCACTCTCATATGTGCTAGCCTGGCTCTTGCTTTTCTCCATGACTGTGCTCCCTCCCCACTATAGCAGCCATGATCCACTTCGGTCCCAAATCACATCTCCATACTTCCTAACTTCTTCACTGTGGCCTCTTCTTTACCTTTAGTTTGTAGAGCTTGTTTTGCCAGTCTTTAGGTGAATTTCTGGGGTATTTAGGATGATTCAATAATTATCTAGTTGTACTCGTGGGACAAGGTGAGCCTAGGGTCCTCCTACTCTGCTGCCATCTTCAATCCCTCAAGTAGCAGGCTAATTTTGAACTTTAGCCACCAGAGAGAAATTCCTGATACGTGTTGGGGCTTGGCAGCAGGGGGGTGAGGCTGTGCTAATGAAAGCCTCATGAAGGCCAAAGAGCTTCACTTCCTACAAATGGGTAATTCTCTAGCAGGCAGAGACTGAGAGGTAGAGCTACATGTCTCCTTTAATTAGATTTCAGTTCAAATGTTACCTCTTCAGAAAGGCCTTCTCTGACCACTGTAGCTAAAATGTCCCTCAACACTCACCGATGACTCACCAAATCATTCTTTATTCCATTACCCTGTTTTGGTTTCTTCATCATCTGAAAATATGTGAGGTATTTGTATATGGAATCAGTTTATGCATCCCTCCACTAGAATAAAAGCTCCACAGAAGCAAGGACTTTGCCTCATTCATCACTATATTTTTGACTCCTACAACAGAGCTCAACACATAATAGGTGTTCAGTAAATATTTTTTGAAAGTCAGGCTGAAGTAACCAGTCTAATAAAGAGTTAAGTGTGAAGAACCACTTCCCACTTTTTCTCAGAGGAGAAAGAACAACCCAAGTTCAATTTTGACAGTGATTAAACAATTGGGTTTAGTGACAAAAGTACAAGTTTATACTTGCATTTCTATTTCTTTCAATTTTACTCTAGCCAGTACATAACTTTCTCTTATATATTGCTTATAGTGAGCAGACATTTTCCATCTTAACAGTTTCTTTTGAACCAGAACAATTGCCAAAGGAGCTCGTGTGCTAGTCTATGATTACCTCTATGTGTGCGAGAAGAAAGTGTTGTCTTCTGTCTGTAGTCAAATCTGTAGACTATAGATTAACATAATCCTGAAAACAGTGTTTCTCAAAGGAAGCCTAAGGACCTCCAACATCAGAATCACTTATCTAAAATGCATATTTCTGGGCCTCATTCTGGAACTATCAAATCATAACTGGGGAGGGAACCAAGAAACTGCATTTTAAACAAGTTCTCATGGTGATCCTTGTCCAGAACTGTGAGATTTTACTCTACTTGTAAGTTAACAAGTTAGCCTATCATGGTTTCATGCATGCTGACAGAACACATGAAATTTCTGGGTCAGAAACAGGAGTTTCTTATTATTGTTATTGTTATAATAATTATTATTACATATTTATTATTATTGCTCAGCAATACCTGCAGCCAGAGTATCTGCATGTGTGTCAGTTTCCCACGCCTTAATTCTCACAGGATGGCATGAGGAAGGCTAAGTGATGCAAGAACATGCAGTAAGTTGTGTTACTAAAGAAGAACACCAAGCTTAGGGAAAATATTTTTTTTTATAATGGGTGATAAGTACGCCTAATCTTTATTCTAGAAGAAAAATATAATCTTTATTATATGTGACAGAAATAAACCTGTCCTTTGTTCTGGAAGGAGATACAATCTATCTTCCAAGACTGTTCACTGTGTAAACACCCTTAGAAAGAAAGTCTGGAGCACAAGCAGTCAGTGCCTCTATTCACAAGACATGCAGAGATCTATGGACAATTATTTTCTAATAATTCTAATGGCCACTCAGGTCTGGGAATCATTGCCCCCAGAAAGACTCAGCCATACCTACAGAGCTACCTTTATGCACCCGAGCCTATTAGGTCCTGTCAAATATTCTACCCTTCTCTGCTGCTCCCAGCTTGACCCAGCCTCTCTCGTCTAGCCATGTTTCCTTAGGTCATGCTGTTCTCTTCAAGGTCACCCTTTTTTTCTGAAAAGTAAACCCACAAGCTGGCTCTGAGGCACTAGGGGCTCCCACTAAAAGATTTGTTTGAAGAAGTAGGAAAGTACCTGGAAGGAAAACAGAACAGTGAAAAAAATAAATAAACATTTATTTGTTAAGTAAACAGCTATTTATTGAGCACCTACTGTGTCTTAGAACCGTGTGAGGCACTGGGAATATTAAGATTCATTCATGACTTGGCAGTGGCCACTGCACAGACCAGGCATCACTAGCTCACCAGCTTTGCTCTGCTTCCTCTGCAACCATGTCTGACAAACCCAATATGGTTAAGATTGAGAAATTTGATAAGTTGAAATTGAAGAAGACAGAAACGCAAGAGAAAAATGCACTGCCTTCAAAAGAAACGATTGAACAGGAGAAGCAAGCAGGCGAATCTTAATGAGGCATGGGCCGCCAATATGCACTGTACATTCCACAAGCATTGCCTTCTTATTTTACTTCTTTAGCTGCTTAACTTTGCAAGAAGCAAAAAGGTTGTATCAAGTTTAAATGACTGTGCTGCCCATTTTCACATCGAAGGATAGAGAACTACTGAAAATGAAGGCCATGCTTTCCTCTCCCATATGCCTTTCTGGCTGGCAGAGAAGGAAAAGAACTTGTATGTTGGTGAAGGAAGAAGCTGGGTGGGATGACAGTGAAATTTAGAGTAAAAACCAAGATGGTTCAAAGTGTTCTGCAGACTGTAAAATGCAGTTTAATCGGAGTGCCATTTTTTTTGTTCAAATTACTTGAATTATTGGAATGCACAATTTTTTAAATATGCAAATAAAAAAGTTTTAAAGCCTGAAAAAAAGATTCATTCACTCAACACATATTTTGAGAGTGACTATTACGTGCCAAGTACAAGTTAGAATAAACTTTAAAGAAATAAAAATATTGCCATTCTCCTCAAGAAAGTTAATAAAGGAGACTGCTGTGTAAAATATAATTGTGCAATGGTGTGATAAATGCTACAAAAGAAGTAATGTACAAGGTGCATGGGTGACACTGAGAAGAGAATAATCAATTCTTCTTAAAGAAGGTAAAGAAGGGCATGCATAGCAGAGAAGGGAAGGCTTCACTGCAGAGAGGATGACTGTACTGACTCTTGAAGCCTATGTAGGAGTCTTTCAGGTGGACAGGGGGTTCCAATCAGAAGGAAGAACATGGACAAAAGCATAGAGGCATAGGACAGAATGGTGTTGTCAGGAAAGCTGAAGTAGTTTGGTATGGGTGGAGTTTGAGGTGTGAAGGGAAAAGTGAAAAGCTGACAGTCGTGTGGTAGACAGGGCCTGAATCTTGCAGGGCCTTATCTACTGTACTGAGATAGCTGTGTGTATCCTAGAAGCAATGAGTCCTCACTGAAGGGCAAACCAGGCTTTGCAAAATTAGAATTGTACTTTAGCAAAAATAGCAGAAGAAAAAATTATAAATGGGAGTTTAACAAGTAGATTTGGTAGGGTATAGTGAAAGTGGTCCATGGAGAGAACAGCATGTGAAAAGGGACAGAGGTGTGAAAGAATATGGTGTGTTCAGGGAAAAGCAAGTAGCTTGATGTGGTTAGAATGTTCATGTATGGGTGGTAATGAGAGAGTGATAAGGTTACAAAGATCATTAGGATGACAGACAATGAAGGGCATTGTAGGGGGGCAATGTCACGAGGTGGTTTAACAGCATGGTCTCTGGAGCCATATTGCTAACATTTGAATCCCATTTCTTCAGCTTAGTAGCAGTGTGACCTTAGGAAAATTATGGGATTTCCCTTACCTCAGTTTTCTCATATGTAAAATGAGCATAATTATAACTACCTCAAAGGTTTGAAGATGAAATTATTCAATATGTAAAAATCAATTAGAATGTTCTCAGCATTAAGGAAATATATAATGTCAGCTGCTTTTAGACCATTTTAATAAGTTTGAACTTATTTGTTCTTTGGCAATTGGAAAGTCTCTGATAGCCTTTGAATGGAGAGGGTATACACAAAGTGGTGTTTTAGGAACATTGACTCACTGGCAGTGTGGGGAGGATAGCCTGCATGGGAAAAAAACTAGAGGCATGAAGCCCTGTTAGGATAATGTTGCAGAATCCAGGAGAAACATAAGGTTTGATTAAAAGCAATGACAATAAGATGGAGAGGAAGGGACACACGTGAGAAGAATCTTGAGGCAAACTGACAGAACATGGAAAGAGTTGGGTATGGAAAGTGAAGAAAAGGAAGGTTCATATTCAGTTAGGGGGTCCCAGGTTAATTCCATGCTGGAGTGTGGCATGCCAACTTTTCCGAACTTATGTTCGCCCTTCCTGGTCCTGGTTGCAGTGACTGCCCAACTCTGTTATATTTTCTTGCTTTCCTAAAAGTGCTGTTCTTCTCCAGACTCAGGCTCTCTAGTACAAAGAGGAGTTAAAAAAAACACCATCTGAGATTTCCTGTGAAAGCTGATAGAATAATGTTGACCTACAAACTCACTCAATCTCTTACTACTGCTGCCAAATACCTAACCAAATGAACAAAGTTAAATCATAATTTTAAAAAACACTAACAATTTCAAGAGCAATAAAAAAACAAGGAAAAGGGTAAAACTTCAAAATGTAAAATTCCAAAAGTGGCAGCCAAGGAAGAAAACTGAAGACCTTGGGACAGTGCTAAAGTGTTCCTAACCGTTCTGACCCCCAGACATAGCACTTAGGGAAAAAGGCAAGTCAACAAAATCCTATAAGTCATTACTAAACCTCACCAATTTGAAGAGTAATCAACAGGAGTTTGGAATGGGCAAGGGAAAGGGTTGAGGAAGAGTTCAGAACATACCTTCAAGAGGAGAAGCCCCAACATATTACTGTAGGATCTCAGCCGAGGCAGAGGGTGCTATCACGGTTTGCCATTTTCCAGAGGTTACCTCTGTCCCTATATCTTAGGAGTATTGAGCCAAAGCTCTGGGAGCAGAATATACTCCTGGTAGGTTTAAATGGGCCATGTATTGACATTTAATAAAACACCAGAAGACAGAGATCAGATCCAGGCTCCTCAGCAAGAGAGGCACAACTTTAGCTGATAATTTACCTTCCCATAATTTACCTGAAGACTACAGAATAATGTACAGAACATTCTGCTTTCAAAGGAGACCTTGGAAGGGTATATGAAAAAGTTCTAGATACACTGGGATGGTTGTCATGGAGGACTCAACCAAATTATATCAAAGCAAATAGAAGCCCTAGCAAGATCATGAAAAGCACAAGCAAGGGGAAAAGAAATGATGTGGCTATGATGCCAACATACCACTACAACCAGAAAAGAAAAGGGAAGAAACATAGCATGCAAACAAGAGATTAAATCCATATGGAGTAGCAATTGCAGTCTTAGAAATTTATCCCAGAGAAATTAAAACATTCACACAAAGACCTGTGCATGAATGTTCCATGGTATCTTTCCTCATAATAGCTCCAAAGCAGAAACAACCCAGATGTACTTCAATGGGCAAATGGTTAAACAAACTATGGTACACCCATACCATGGAATACTATTTAGCAATAAAAGGAACAAACTGTTAGTATATACAATAACTTGGATAGATCTCCAGGTAATTATGCTGAGTGAAAAAAGCCAATCCTTAAAGGTCACATACTATATCATTCCATTTATAAAACATTCTCAAAATGAATTATAGAAATGGAGAATAAATTTGTGGTTGCCAGAAGTTAAGGATAGTGGAAGCCAGGAGGGAAGGCGTGGTTATAAAAAGGCAACACAAGGGATCCTTGTGATGTTGGAACTGTTCTATATCCTGACTATAGTGGTGGATACACAAACTTATACATGCAATAAATTACATAAAGGTACACACACAAATGAAGTATAAGTAAAACTGGGGAAATCTGAATAAAATGGATTAATTGTATCAATGTCAATATCCTGGTTGTGATTTGTACTGTAAGATGTAAAATGTTACCTCTGGGAGAAGCTGGTTAAAGAGTGAGCAGGATCTGCCTGTATTATTTCTTACAAGCACATGTGAAGCTACAATGATCTTCATAAAAAGTTCAATTAAAATTAAGATACATGGAAGAAAACATAACCCAAGAAACACACACACACACAAAATTCTGAGCTTTTTGCATGTTAGAACGCAATAAAACAAAGGCTCTGAGCTCAGCAGGGAGTCTGCTTGAGATTCTCTCCTCTCCCTCTGCCCCTCCCCCTGCTCATTCTCGCTCTCTCTTTCTTGTTCTCAAATAAGCAAATAAATAAACCTTTAAAAAACATAATAAGAGAGAAAACAATACGATTTTAGAACTAATAAATTAATTAGAAACAGCATGGCTCAAAATAGCCATGCCTAAAAATAGAACCACTGATATGAAAGGAAGTATTGTGATAATCATAGTGAATCAAAGCTAAAGGACAAAGGGATTCGTTCACTCATAGGATAATAGTTATGGAGGATGATGACAATCTAACTAGGCTGGCTAGTGTTCCTAAAGTCTATGGTGAATTAAAAAAATTGTGCAGAAAAGATATTTAGGAATGTAATAGAGAAAAATTTCCCTGAAATAAAAGAAGAACCAAATCTGTAGACAGAAAAGACATACTGTGCTCCAGAAAAGAAGGAAGGAAGGAAGGAAGGAATGAAGGAAGGAAAGATTGAACATCAAGGATAAAGAAATGATTTTTCAGGTGTACAGACAGAAAAAAGTAAGACATTAATATGAAGGGAAAATCAGCCTGGTTTCAGGCTTCACAGTGATGTTCAATACCAAAAAACAATGGAGTAGGCCTGTAAAATTTTGAAAGAAAGTTTAAGTGAGACACAAAGATATCATACCCAGCCAACTACTTTTTCAAATAAAAATGCAACATGTAGAACTCGGGGAATACAGCATTCATAAAACCTTCTACAAAATCCAGCCAACCAAGAGAAAAAAATCAAATTAAAAAGTCTGGGAACAGTTAAACCATGATAGAAGAACACAGGTGGAGCATTGAATTCATTTAAGTAAATATTTATACTACATATACACCCCCTAAATAACCAAGGTAATTCTGGTAGCAAAGCAGCATGTAACAGTTAATAACATTGACAGAATAATGATACAACTAATAGAAATCAGGAGGTTGGGAGAGAGGAGATGAGAGGAGGTATAACAGTGATAATCTTATCTTCCCTAGTGTGAAGTCAATATCTCTTGAGGTGAAATAATATTTATCCAAAGGTTAGCAATTCCTTTGGTTTCATTTTAGTCTTCTATTAAATTCAAGTAAAATTACATTGAATATTTTTAATAAAACTGGCCTGCACACTATGATCCTATTTTCATAAAATAATTTTTATCTAGCCATCCATTCATCTCTTTTCTGAATATGCACATAGAGAGACGTCTGAAATACTGTTCACAAAATATTAACACTGATTATTTATGGATGGTAGAATTTCGGGCAATCCGTTGCTTTTTTATTTTTATAAAAACAGTAATATCATTTTCTTTCTCTTTCCTCAGAAGAAAGAAAACTGATTGTTCTTTGGTTGAATTGGAATCAAATTTTATCTGATATGGCATGACATTAATGGGCCATATCAGAGCCTTGCATATCTTAAATTCATACAGAAATGTTCTTTGTGATGTGGAATGACATCTGTCTATTGTGAGAGAATATGCATTGGTCAACTAAATATGCAATTAACACTTGCTGTGGGTCTGACACTGAGCTAGGCCTTATAGGAGAAACATGGCTTCCAATCCTGAAAGAATTTTCAATTCAGCTGAAAAGACAAAGTGAGAAAAGGGAAAAGTTTCTCACCAAAGGTAGATATGTCAAAGTAAGTAAAAACAGCTCAACTGGTATAAATAAATAAATAAATAAATAAATAATAAATAAATAAAGCAACAAATGGGTGCTTATTCTAGGTATGGGAGCTACAAAGATGCATAATGCACATTCTCTGTACTTGAGGAATTTATAATTCAGTTGGGAGAGAAAGTATAAATATATAATTTTATCATATGATAATTGCTAAGACAAAAGTATGCCTGTAATACAATGTGAACAAAAAAGTGAATAAAAGCTATAATACTGAATCAGTTTTCTGCGAGCTTCCACTTTCTTTTACCATGTTTTACACCATGTCATTGTAATTGATCCTTTGTTTAATATCATCCTCCAGCGAGACCCTGGTTCTTTGACAGTTCAACTTGGTAAACATTTGAGGCACATTGTGTGCCAAGCCCTAAGTTGGAGACCCAGAAATAAATATATAATGCACAGTTCCTTCCTCAAAGAAGGGGGAAAGGAGGCAACTAACATTTGTGAAAGGCCTATTTGTGCCAGGCAGTTTGCAGAAGATTTCTCATATCATCTTATTTAATCTTCGCAACAACCCTATGAGATAAATAATGTTATTCTTTTACGGAAGGAAATACTGAAAGTCAGAGAAATCAGTTAACTAGCTGGAAGTCACACAACTGATAAGTGGCAGGGTAGATATTTGAATCTATATCTGTACTACAGGCAGTGCACATCTAATGGGAAGAGGAGGCATTATAACGTACAGTGTTATTCAAGGGTACCTGCCATAAAAGGTATTAACAGAGTATTCTGAGTGCTAGGAGGGATCCAAAGAGACTTCTCCATAGTGACTCATCTTTGAGGAATAAAGGCGAAATTGGTGCTGAGGGGCATTTTAGAAGACAGAAGAGAATGAATTTCTAAGAAAAAACAGCTAAATGTCCTTAAAATAATGATTTGAAAAATTTAAACTACTCCACCAGCAATCTGAGCAGGAAAAAAATGTGTAATTTTATTATCTGTATTAAATTCATTAAAATATTTTGAAAATACAATTAACTACAGTTATTATAAATTTCTAGCTATTTTCTTACTTCTCCACATCTCTTCTCTACACAGTAGCATCAAACTTGTCACATTTTACCCCCAAAGTAAGGTCTTGATAATACTTATTTATACCTTGACCTCCTCTGAGGATGTTGTCAGGGGATAATAATTCCTGTGACTGGCAAAACAGAATGAGGGCTTTCTGTGCCAAGTCACCCTGGCACCCATCACCCTAGCTGGGAGTTTCCTTCGGTGGCCAATCTTTCCCCACTTCTGGGTCTATAGAAAACTCCAGATCAATTTCAGACAAGTGGGTCTATAGAAAATTCCAGATCAGTCTCAGACAAGTGGACAAAGGAGAGTGTTACTTCCTTAAACTTCTGGAAGGCTGCTCCTGCCCTCCCAGCTCTCTGCTGTAGACCTTTCTTAAGTGTTCTGAGATCTCTAGCTGTCTCTTTTCCTTTCCTCCAGATTCTGAAAAGTTCCCAAAACAAGCATATCCATTCATCCACTCAGCCACTATTCACTCATCCAAGTCCACATCCATCCACCAACCTACCCACCTACACTCAACAAATAGTCATTGAAAACTTATCATGTGCCAGATAAAATGCTAGATATCTGGGAGCGAGATAGGAAACAGACCATACTGTAGCGTGACTAACTGTCCCAGATTGCCCAGGACTGGGAATGGGAGTGGGGGACTCCTGGGATATGACATTTTTAGTGTTAAAACCAGGAAAGCCCTGGGCAAACCAGGATGAATTGGCTGCCCTACCCATTTTTTTAAGGGAATGGGGATACAGACAACTATGACGTAACAAAAAGGACAGTATTTCATTCATCACTAACTCCAGTGTACAAAAGAATATCTAGCACTTACTGAGGACTGAATATCTATTGACCAATCAACCCCTCTATAAAGGCTCTCTCACCCCTTCTGTGTAGAACAGACTATTCCATTTGTGGCAATCTAACTACATATTCACCAAACCCTGTTTTCAAATATCCTGCTCAGCATATCGTTAGATTGTATTTCTTGGCCCTCTTGCATCTATATGGGGCCACATAATCACATGCTTTGTCACTTATGGGACAAAATGGTTATAAGAAGGTATATCTTCTCTGCTCTGGCTCTCCCCATATGCCAGCTAGGTGATATTCAGTGATCTTCAGTGGAAGATGAAACAGGCCTGGCTCTCTAAATGACTTTGTGGAGTAGAGCCTCCCTTCCCAAGCTAACCCACAGTAAACTTTGATGTGAGCAAGAAGTACATTTTTGCTTTAAGTCCCTTAAGTTGGGAATTCATATGTTACAGCAAGTAGCCTTACTTAACTATTACACCATCCTCTACCTTGACTATATCTCTGCGTTATTTTGAATCATTTAGTACACCTACTTGTTTATGTGAACGTTTCATCTACTAGAATTGAAGTTTCTTGATGTGTCTTATTCCTCTTTGAATCTTTAGCACCTAGCACAGTGCCTCACACATGTAAGTACTTAACTATTTGAAGAATGAATGAATTAATGAATGCATGATGCCCAACCCTCTGGGGTTTTCCAATCTCCCTTTAAAAATCAAGCCCACACTGAAAAAAAAAAATCCTGGTTTTACTTAGCATAACTTACCTTACCTAAAGGAATTTTACTAAATCCTAAGAGAAAACAAAAAATAATTTTAGAAAATAGTAATAGCACAGAGTAAGATTTCTACACTATGGGTTTTGAATTCCACAATCCCAGTAAAAGCAGTGAAAGCTTTCTTTATGGAGTCCCCAAACCCCCTCCCTTGAGGTAGATTTACTGTTTAGGTCAGTGGTTCTCCACACCTTTCCAATGTACAACATGCTCCAATCAACACCTCTCTTCACAACCAGGTAACTGAAGTGCACTGATAAGCTGCTGTGGCTTGGCAGGGAGCTTCACCTTTTCCTTTCCCACCACCTTACACCCTACCTGTTGCTTGGTCATGAGGCCCTCTGGATTTCCCAGACCTTACTCTCTCCCACCTCTATCTCCCCATTTCCAACTATCAGCTGCCAAAAACCTCACTCTGCTGTTTCAAATTTCCCAGGCCTTGAAAGGGTTCACACTTTCAATTCTGATGTTTGGCCTGCTGCAATTACCTATTTCATAGCCAGTTTGCTGGAGAGAAATGATTGCCATCCTTGAGTCCCCATAACGGGCCCTGGAGCCTCCTATAAGAGTTCAGGTGAGCCCTCTTTATTGCCCACTTCAGATCCACAATATAACAAGACCTTCACCACACAATATCCAGAACAGTCCTGCAGTGTGTTTTAGAATCACTATAAAGGTTTATGCAAGAACAGAAAGGATGAGGGATGCAGCGTAAAAATGAAGAGGACACAAAAAAAGCTTTGAACAGTTGCTTTGTGAGAAAAAGTATGCTAGACTGCTCTGATTATGCTTGCATGATTTACAAACCTTTGTAAGAGCAAGCTGCTCTTTTTCCTGTGCTCACTGGGCCAGTAACCACAGAAAAAACTAAGGTAAAACATAGAACCAGATCACAGTAAACAGACTGTTACTGCATGCTAGTACCTTAAAGTTAAATTTGAACATTTCCCATGATCTGGAAATAAAGATAGCTATGCTTTCTTTCAGCACAGAGACCAAAATCTAGGATTTACTCCATTGGTTCAACACAGTGAAGCCTGTGGCTAAGTGAACAATTGTACATTCTATATGGAACCCTGAGGGGTTGGCTTTAGTTCTCAAGATAAAGTGATGTTTGATCAGTGGATATATTCTCAGCAAATATTTATTCTGTCATGAAGACCATATTCTTTAGGAGTGGAAAGTTGCCAATTCATGACTCATGAGATCCCATCTTCTCACTCAAGGGTTCAGATGGTAAGGGAGAGGTGAAAGCAAAAGGGAAAAGTCTAGGCCAGCATGACAAACATAAGGCACATGTACTACAATTCCTTTCTCCTTCATCCATAGCAGACATCACTAATCAATCATGGTACTCTACCACTGAGTCCACTTGCAGCCTCAGACTCCTTTTCAGCATATCACTGTAAGCAATCCCTACCATTCAGTTGGGGCATGGCATGAAGGGTATTTACTGTCTTGAATCCAGGTCCCTTTGGTTATGGAGAGAGCCATGAATACAGGTCTAAAAGAAAACTAAGACACCTATACAGTAGGTGTATAGGTATATATACTCAATCTTCATTGAGTACACCATGACTTTTTTTCACACTCACGGCTAAGATTTATTATAGAGATTTGTTAAGGATGTTAAGATTTATTAAGAATATACACCAAGTCAGAAGGGAAAAAGATACGAGTGGAATCTGGAGGAATCCATTTGCAAAGGCCATGACTTTTTCTGCTTTTTAAACCTTTGAACATGCTCTTTACTCTTCTTGAAATGAATTTTTTCTCCCTTGTCTTCCAGCAAACTCCTTATTATTCTTCACAATTTAGCTCAAGTCTGATCTCCTTTCTGAAGACTTGTCTCTCTTTTTCCCCATCCCAAAGAGGGTTAGTTATCTCTAACCTATTCTTCTCAGTCTTCTTTCATTCACACAGCAACATTTATTATGTATTTACTATGAGGCAGTTTCTATGCTCTTATTCCTTGCCTCATTCCTTAAAGACTGGGATTGCTGAAGGCTCTGTCCTCAGCCCCTTTTCTCATTTCTCTCTATATACTCTCCTTAGGCTATCCCATTGACCTGCATGGCTTTAATGATGAGCCCTATTCAGCTGATGCCACAACTCTCTAGCCTGATCTTTAGTTTTGTACATCCACAAATTTGTTTGGATGTTTTGCAGACTTTTTTTAAAATTTAAATTCAATTAGCCAACCTATGGTACATCATTAGTTTCAGATGTAGTGTTCAATAATTAATCAGTTGCATATAACACAAGTACTCATCCCATCATGTGCCCTCCTTAATGCCCATCACCCAATTACCCCATCCCCCACCCACCTCCCCTCCAGCAATCCTCAGTTTGTTTCCTATAGTTAAGTTGCAGACACTTTAAATGTCCAAAATTCAATTAACCGGTTTTTTTCTACTTTGCACTTGCCCTTCCTCCAGTGCTCCCTATCCTAGTGCGTGGCATTGCTGTTCACTGAGGTGCCTAGGTCAAATATCTGGGAACTCTGACTCCTTCCTCCTCCTTAACCTTAATATCTAATCGATCGCCAAGCAGATCCTATTGATCCCACCACCTAAATCTCTCTTACATTGTTCTATCTTGCTCTTTTCCCACTGCCATTAGCCTATCTGGGTCACCATATTCTTTCTTCTGGATCCCTGCATGGACCTGCTAACTGGTCCCCTTGCATCCAATTCTTGCCTCCTTTCAATCTCTTCCCTATAAAGCAGTGAGATGGATTTTTTTAAATGTAGATATGATATATAACCTTGAAAACGAATGGCTTTACGTTTCCCTTGAAGTAAAGTCAAAACATGGCTTTGAATATGGACCAGTACGATTAGGCTGCTGCCACTCTCTCCTGCCCGTCCTCAACTGGTCACAACCCACCAGCCCCTTCCTCATACTCCACACTCCTGCCACACTAAACTTCTTTCCATTCCTCCAGAATAGAGGTCATTCCTTCAGTTCAGAAATTTCTTTCCTCCATTCCCCTTTCTTGCCCCTACCCACTGAGTCTGAGTTCTGCTGCCTTTTTATTTGCTTCTACAAGACTCTGTGCTTTCCTCTAATGGTACCTTCACACTAAACTTAAATCACTTGTTTTCTTGTCTGACTCCTTCACTAGCCTATGAGCTCCCTGAGGCCAGAGATCATACTGTCTTATTCTCACCTGTACCCCTAGTGCTTAATACAGTACCTTGTACATAGTAGGTGTTCCATAAGTGTTGGTTGACTGCATGAATGGCTGGAACTAAATGGAAAATTTTTATCTAGACTGGGCATAAATTTGGAAGGCTGATAACCCCCTTCGAAGTAGTGTTTCTCTATAAATGTGGTTGTTTGCAAATGTTAATGTATGACTGGCAAGAGATTGAAAGCAGAATAATAGGTGAGAAACAAATTTTCCCTGGGGTGTGTAGAGCAAGGAATGAGTCAGGAAACAACGAAAGAATCAGGATTGAATTAGCTAAAAGAAAAGATTAGCATGAAATAGTCTGAAGGAAGATGGAGAATGGGTAAGGAAGGAAAAGATTGAGTAAGTGGTGAACTAAAAATAACAACTAGAACAGGTTATGATTCTTTATATTTTATAAAGCCCTTCACCTATAATGTTTGCTGAATCCTCACAACAGCCTGATAATATAGCTATTATGATTAAGTGCTCCCTTCTCAATTTTAGGACAAGAAGAAATTGAGGCTTGGAAGATAGAGTAACCTGGCAAAGTCATGCAACAATATAATGAGAAAGCCAGAACTCCACTTCAAGTGTACTAACTGCTATACCTGTACTATGCCCTGGAGCATCTAGGAGCAGGGAGAATCATGGCAAATGAGATAGCCATTCTGTTTTAGGCAGATCAGACATCTAAGTCCACCTGCACACATCTCCCATCTGGGTCAGGGGTTTCTCCTCTGTGGAGTCATATTACCTTAAGATTGCTGGTATCACACTCAGCATGCTGCATTGGCATGTTTACTCTCTCTCTCCCCTGTTAATTCTATCATCTATCTATCTATCTATCTATCTATCTATCTATCTATCTATCATCTATCTATCATCTATCTATCTATCATCATCTATCTCTCATCTCTCTCCCCAACACAGCAGCCTTAGCTCACAGTGCAGAGTGGATTATTGGGCTATGCCTCAGGAGTGGTTACTAACAGGAAGGAGCTGAATCTAAAAGATAGGGCATGGGACTCAGAAAGGGGCAGGAAGTTCCAGGCCAGCAATTGTCCAGTTTCTTCAGAAGAACAAACCACTCAGCCCCTTCAAATTCTGCCCCAGTGAAACCCAGATCCATACAGCCAAAGAAAGGAAATTTCTCACAAAAATGCTCAAATTCCAGACTACTGAGTGCTCAGGGCCCTACAATGGCCATTCAAACGTATAACAGACAGCAAACAGATCATAAACACACACAGAAAAGACACAAAATCCTTAAAGCTTGAACGGCTTCATTTCTTAGGCAGAAGGGAACAAGCAGAGGCCTTGCGGGGAATTAAAGGAAAAAGTACTGTGGAGTACATGGTAGGCTAAATAATGGCCCCTAAAAGAGATCTACCTCTGAACCCCCTGAAACTATGATTGCCATCTTATATGGCAGAAGAGGATACTACAGATGTGATTAAGTTAAGGATTTTGAGATGGGGAGATTATCCTGGACTATCTGGGTGGGCCCTAAAATGCAATAGCATGTATCCTTATAAGTGGGAATCAGAGAAAATGTTGACAAGGCCATGTGACCAAGGAGGCAGAAATTGGGGTGATACAGCCATAAGCCAAGGGATGTTAGCAGCCACCAGAACTGGAAAAGCAAAGTACTGGATTCTTCCCTAGAGCCTCCAGACAGAGCATGGCCCTGACACCTTACTTTTGGCCCAAAGAGACTGATTTTGGACTTCCGACCTATAGGTATGTGAACAAAATAAATGTGTGTTGTTTTCAATCACCAAGTGTGTGGTAACTTGCTATAGCAAATACAGGAATTGAATACAGAGTACAAAACGTATTCAGGCCTTTTTAGTTATTGCAGACACTCTGTCACCACTGTCTATAATATAGATTAGACACAGTGAAGACAGTTGCCCAGCCTCTTTCTACTACCCTCTCACTTCCCAGTTAGATGAGAAATCTGGGGTCACTTGTCTTATCTCTGTCCTTTGTTCCAGAAAGACAGAAAGTATATGAATCTGACAGTTTTTCTTTTCAGAAATGCTTCAGAAGCAAGATTGGGGTTGTGTGGGACCTGACTGGGCAAGAGTTAGGTGAAACTGGGCAGGTGGGATCTGGCCTAAGAGGCAAGCTCCATTGCTCGTTATTTAAGCAACAACCAAGACTAGAGTGCATAGCGCATGGTAGGCCTAGATATTGACAAAAATGGGCATGTGAGATCTCCAGGGGAAGGCAATTTTCTTTAAGGAGGGCCAGCCATAAAAGTAATTTGCTAGGGACCCAAGCCCCAGGTGTTCGGACATCTGAACCAAGAGGCAAGTTAGTGGGAAACTGGTGCTAGAAAGTCAGAGCAAGACTGGTGATGAAGCAGACTCCATGCTGTACTGTCACTTTCCCCTGATAAGGTCAAGATTTGTCCTTCAGAATGAGGTTGAAGCAGAGCCTACAAATAACAACAAAACTAGCTAACATCTCATAGCACTTACTGTTTGCCAGGCATTGGGCTGAAGTGGTTCGCATGTATTAGTTAATTTAATCCTCAGCACAACCATAGTGAGGTAGGTACCATTGTTGTTTCCATTTCAAAGATAAAGGAAGTAAGGTTTAGAGAGATTATAAAACTACTCCAAGGTCATATACTGAGTAAGTGGAGGAGACAAAATTTAAACTGGACTTTGAAGTCAGGACTCTCTGGCTTAAGGACCCATTTGCCAGTAGATCTCAAACCCAGCTGCAAATTAGGAGCTGTAGAAAAATACCCCTGTCTGATTTTCACCTCCAGAGACTCTGCCTTAATTTGTTGAAGGTAGGGCCTGGGCATCAATTTAAAAAAACCCTCTCCCACATGATTCTAATAGCAGCCAGAGTTGAGACCCACTGGACTAGACTATATTGACTCTTGAATGACTGATAGTCCTCCTTCAAATTCTTCCAGAAGCCTTTGCTTGTTATGGAAATAAATTTCTAATTAATGGAATTTAAGGCCAAGTTGGGAGACGTAACAATAACTATTATGACACTGATAACAGTAATAACAACTCTTTATGGCTATACAGGTTTTGTCATTTACAAAAGGCTTTCATATGCAGTCTCTTCTACTTAATCCTCACCAGAATCCTGTGAATTAATGATTATTAGCTCCATTTTACAGATTATCAAACTGAGGCTCAGAGAGATTAATGAACCTGCCCAAAAGATCACACAGTTAGTAAGCAGTAGAACTTTGGTTTTCTGATTTCAAATTCCCTGCTCTCTTGATTCTAGCACAGGTACAGCCTGCTTAGGCCACAGATTTACAGAAGTGGAAGCAGGCAGACAATAACAATATACACCTCCCAAACTCACCCCTTCTTTTCTATGCCAGCAGCCTCAGCCTCAGCCATCTTTCACCTCAACAACATCATTTTGTGGAGATTCCCATATCTGGTATCTGCCCTCTTTGTCAAATTTTCAAGGTCCTGGTTTAGTTTCTTTCCCAGCTATCAACTTTATTTTATCCTTTGTAGTGGCATAACTGACATTAACATAAATTGAAAGAAGAGAAAAAAATAATTCACTGATAATCATGCCATCCCAATGAGTCATCTGTTTTTATTTTTTATGCTTTCCTTTCCAGAGCTTGGCCATATGCATACATCATTTTTACATACTTGTAATCATAGCATAGATGCGATTTCATACTTTGCTTGTGTCACTTAGCATTATTATATCATAATCATTTGCTGTGTTGCTACAACATCTTCATAATTATCATTTTAATGGCCACATAATATTCCATTGAGTGGACACACCATCATTTACTTAAGTATTTTCAATTTTTCACTATTATGGATAATGCTGCAATAAACATCCTTACACATAGAGCTTTTTTTTCTTCTGGATAGCTTCCTAAACTGTCTATCACATTAAATACATCTCTTCTTCTCATCCAGTCATCCATTTATCCAACCATCCATTCAATCTTCAAGCATTTTCAGAGCCCCCGGGCATGTGCTCAGAATAATCAGACGAAGGCCCTGTGCTGTCTATGGTAAGACAAGAACCTCAGCAAATAACTGTGATATTACACCGTAAGTGCTATCAAAGTCCAGTGGAAGGAGTGATAAATTCTGCCTCTTTTTCCTGGGGTGGCTTTTCATTGTTCTCTTACTGGGACTTTGTCTCCTATCCATTAACTGCAGCTAACCTCATTTTTTCAGTCTCTCTTTCTGCCTTGGCTGGCCTCTCAGTGTCCCTAACTCGAATTCTCCTTTCTCTGAGCAATCTGCCCCAACTTGACCCTGGAATGCACACTCCCTGCAACTTATGAGCTTGCTTGCTTCCTTCATTGAAACATTTCTGACTGCCACCTCCTCTTAAGAAGCCTTCCCAAAGGTTACAAAGTTTGGCCCTTAGCCCTATAGTTTTATTTGTTGGGCATAATGTTTTCAAAAGTTGGAATTCGTGTGCCTGTGGACTGGGCATGTCTCTCTGCTTCCCCTCAGGTCCATCTCTTCCTGCTGTCTCAAATTAGGTCAGCTTCACTCAGGAATTTTTCCTGCCTAGTCTGACTAGCAAGGCAAACTACGCTCTCCTGAACTACGACCGGAGCTTTTGTTATTTTCCCTCACTTCCTTACCCCTCTACTATAGGAATTTAATTTCTCCCATCTCCCAACTTTTACACATGTTGCTGTTTTGTCAATATATGTCCATTTGTTTCATTTACCTATTCAGTCAGTCAATGGGTCAGTTAAGGAACATCTATATTATGTCAGGTCCCCTGTGGGATGCTGGACATATGGACATGAATGACAAGTGATCTTTTTTTTTTTTAGAGATTTTATTTATTTATTTGAGAGAGAGAGAGACAGAGAGAAGCGGAAGGAGAGGGGCAAACTCCATGCTGATTGTGGAGCCTGATGCTGAGCTCGATCTCATGACTCTGAGATCATGACTGGAGCCAAAATCAAGAGTTGGACGCTTAGCCAATTGAGCCACCCAGACGCCCCACAGGTGATCTTTTCAATGATGGAACTTGTGGTCCAGTGTACACACATCCTTCATGGATTTGGATTATAAGCTCTTTTCAAGGGAGAATTGAAGGCAAAAGACCCACTTAGTTAAAACACTTTGTGTAGAGTCGTGCATAAAAAATGACTTATTCAGTGCTCTTTGATGATGACTTTGCCAAAGTAGAGTATTCAAGCTCTCTCCTGCACATCTCTACTTGGACATCCCACAGGCTCTTCAACCTAACATTTCAGAATGGAACTCATTATCTCTTTCCTGCCCCTTATTGTATTGCCTCTTCCTCCTGTGTTGCCTATCCCAGCTCATGTCACCCTAATCTATCCAGTTGCCCAGATACCGGACAAATACTAGACTCCTTTCCTTTCTCATTCTTCACATCTAATTCATCACCAAGTTCTAAAGGTTCTATCTTCTCAGTAACCCTCCAGTTCATCTCCTCTTCTTCATCTCCATTTGTCAGTGCTCCAGGTAAGGTCCCATTTTGCCCCCAATAGTAATTTTTCATCTAACTTCTAATTTCACTATCCCTCAAAATCATCCTAAATATTCCTGCTAATGTGATAAGCCACTTTCCTGCTCAAAATTCTTTAGTAAGATGCCCTGGACTATAGGATTAAATTTACCTTCTTTGAGAGACATACTAAAAAACAGACTTTTCACTATATAGTGAACTGATGGTTACCAGAGGGGAGGTGGATGAGGGGATGGGTGAAATAGGGATGGGGAAGAATTAAGGTGTGTACTTGTAATGAGCACCGGGTGATGTATGAAATTGTTGAATCACTGTATTGTACACCTGAAACTAATATAACACTGTATGTTAACTATACTGGTATTAAAATTAAAAACTTAATAGAAAAATTTACCTTTGTTTTTACCTATGGTAACAGGTAATGCTCCAGGAATGCTAAATTAGGTGTGCTCTGTCATACCTCTGTGTTTTGCACATACTGTTTTCTCTGCCTTGAAGACTATCCCCATGCTTGTACACTGAGCGCATTTCTACTCATCCTGCAGAGCCCAGGTTAAATGCTACTTCTCTCTGAATTCCTCAGGTAGACTGTAGTCCCACTTACCTCATATTCCCAATGAGCCTATATGTGTGTATCTTTACTAGAGACTTTGTTATAAATGTTGTTTCCTTAACTATCTCCTAGACTGCAAGAAACTTGAGGGAAGGGACTATATAATTTCATCTCTGAATATCCAGCTCCTAGCAGAGTGTCCAGTGTCTGGCCCAAACACACACACACACACACACACTGAAGTAAGGAGGAAAAAAGTATGCTTTATTGACTTCATTGACTCTTTGACCACCTGCTCGGGGCCAAGAATGTTAAACACTTCATATATTATCTCATTTAATCCTCACAGCACCCCTACCTGGTACCTCCATCTTAAAAATGAGGAAATTGGGACTCTCTGGGATTTGGTAACGCATGCAATTTCACATATATTGTCAAAGCAGAGGGAAAGGTGAGAGAAAAGAATTGAACCTCCCTAGGGATAGTCTTTCCTTAAAAGAGCCCCAACCTGAATCCTCACCAGCTTCATCTTGCCTTCAGGCTCAGAGCCCTCAAATAATGTCCTACCTACAGACCACAGTCATCTCTATCCCCTTTCCAAGAGGGAAAAGTCCAGAAAGGATCTTTAAACTTCAGAGAAATGCCACCTCTTGATCCACCTTGAATTCATCTTCTCATCTCAAGACTTCAAGTGGCCCATCACAGCCACCTCTATTCCTCCCCTTTAGGAGCTTGATAATCTTCCGAGCTGTTATGAGTCATCTGTGGCCAAATGCCTTTTTGCTTGCATTGATCTGAGACAAGATGGGGGTTTTCAAAAGGAACTTTTCTCAGAAGCTTAGGGGAACACAACAATTTTTTTAAATTACAAAACCCTAGAAATAAATGAGTTTACAGAATATTGATTCCTTTTCCTAATGGAGCTCAGATCTTTCCACTGATGGGCTTGGCTGGCACAGTTTGTAGGGCACTCAATCCCCATTCCTATTCTTGGCCTCAATCCTGTCTCGGTTGGATGCTCAACCACACTACTCAGACTCATTGCCTGGAAAGTTTGGGTTGGTGCCACCATTAGGGCTGGTGGGATTCTCTGTCTTTTTCAGAACCTGCTTTATTAATTTGGCTTTGGGGGATGATATGGGGAATATTTCCAGATTGCCTCCTTGTCCTGGGAAAGTCTGTACTTGTCCTGAGTAGCCTTCCTGGCCCCCTCAGAAAACATATCCTGATTCCTGGTCCCAAAAGTGATGAAAGCACTTCCTCATTTAGCCCTAGAGAGGCCTTTCTTGAATTTCAGGAGGCCTCACAGGTGTTTCTGTAACTCCTTTTACAGAGCTTTTATGGTTCTGGTCTCTGACAAGCCCATCTTCACCTTCACCCTAGCCTGTTTCTCTTGGTCCCTTTCAGTTTTCCTGAAGCATATCAGGGGTAGACACCTCTGAGAGTGGTAGTTTGGCTCACAACAACACCCCTGTGACAGTCACTGCTTATTGTCTACCCGAGAGCTGTTTCCCCAATCCTTTTGCTAAGAGATGGAAATATGCTGTGTCCTTGATGATGAATTAACCAATCCCAGAACTCCATATCCCTGGACATTGTATTGATGATAAATTTCCTTCATAGCTTAAGTCACTTTTTGATGTGTTTTCTATTAATTTCAGCTGAAAGCATCTCTGGGAATGCCCCAATTCCCAGACCCAGTGGTCAAGTCGGCCCTATGTTATATGACCCTGTCCTCCTTCCATTACTTATTGTTCCAAGGCTTAAAAATCTGTTCCAAGTTGTCCAATCAACTTCACTCTGGCGAATTTAAAACTAGTAATGGGAGACACAAAGTTTGGGAGCCAGTCATTGGAGCTGAATCCCGCAGGTGGCAGTGCTCTAATGAGGAAGGGTCACAGACTTCTACATAGTCGTCCTGGTTCCTGCCCTTCCTGAGGGCAACTCTTCCTTTTGTTGCTTGTAACCAAAAGAGCCTTAGATAATGATATCTACCTGATTAGACATTAGGACCACTCTACCCTTCTGTGACACAGAGCTGTTGTTCTGGTCCTGAGATTACAAACTGTTTTCCTTTCTATGTCAATGTTGATCCATTGCCTAGAGTACACAGTTAAGAAGGACTTTCAGGTAGAGTCAGCACTGAGGTTGGGGTGCAATATCTAATTAGCAATCTTCACAACAGGTGCAAGAGTGGTTAAGTGGCACTATGTATTTGCAGTAGTTTGGTGCACCAAGCATTTGCAGACCCTATCTAGGCTAACGCTTGAAGCTAAGGTAGCCTGTATGGCCTCTTTCTGAAGCCTGTCTATCTGCTTCGCACTAACACAACTTTACGACCTTGGCCAAATCACTTTCCTTCTCTGAGCTCCAGTTTCTGAAGTGTAAAATAAAGAGGTTGGATCATATGTTCATGAAGTCCTTTCTAGTTCTACAATTCAGATCAGGCCCTTTCAAAGGTCTGTAGCATACTCCCTTTCTCTTCCTGTTTCAAAACTCACTCCTCTTCCCCCTATTATAGCACTCACTGAGATCCAGTTTCTCGTCTGAGGAACCCTCCGGTTCTCAGTCTGTTGGTAGAGGAGAGAGGATTGACAGGTATCGAGCCCAGTGAATCATCAGGCTTTTCCTGGTTCAGGTTATGAACTCCACCCACTTCCCCAGGGTTTCTCTGATGATTCATTCAGGTGCCCCTCTCCTATCCTTGGGAATGACCTTCCAGAATTTTCTCTCTCCAGTTTCGCAATAGAAAAATACTTCACATGCTGAGTTATAGTAATAGACAATATTCATCAACAGTAATAGGGTTGCTCTCTCATGCCCTCCCTCCTCTGCTCTGCCTGATGTGCCACCCCAGTCAGGCCCTCACTCCACCCTTTGGCTGCCACTGCACCTCCCCTGCCTCTCTCCCTTCAGACACAGGCATTTCCTGATCATTTCTTCTCTTACACCCCAACTTCCTGTACCTCTCCCCTTCACCCTACACTAGGTTCTGGTCTTTGGTGGCAACCCAGTCTTTACTTTCTCCCCACCCTGTCACCCCACTCCAGTCTCATTGCCCCCCTCACAGGCCTCTCCCTCTGCAGCTGCTACAGTCTGAATAAGCACACACAGAAAAATACCACATGTATTAAAGTGAAGCTCTTGTTGGACAACTCCAGATTTCCCTGGGCAGCATTTCAGTGTGATTTTCTCAGGGTTCTTATGGAGTCTGAGTTCCTGCCCAGACCCAACCCACCCCCACCCCAGATGTCTGGGGCCTGTAGGGAACCAGAGTCCTAGCCAGTCCCAGAGGACCAGCTCCCTAAAACTTCCTTGTCCACCAGTCAGGGGCCAAAGGAACAGAGAAGGCAGGAGAAAGTCAGCCAAATGGGACAGGGAGCAGGCAGCTTGCCCTGCAGGGGAGTTTAACTCAGAACTGGGGGCCTGAGGGCAGAGAGCCAAGCTCCCCCTCACTGAAGCAGAAACCAATCTTGTAAATAAACACATAAACAGATTACCAATGAGTCTGGAAGGGCTGCTAAGGGGCTGGAGAGCTGAGCTGTCCCTAGCCCCACCCCTGGCACTTCCCCCAAAATTTAGGTCCCAGCTTTGCCCAGGGGGGCCTAGAAGAGGGATTGGGTGTACAAAGCCCAGGCCCCACCTAGCCTCTCAGTTGCTGAGGGAAGACCTGAGCTTGGCCAGACCTGGGCCTCTCTTCACTGTTGCCCCTTTCTCCTTGGCTTCTCCACCTGGAATCCCACTCCAAGTCTTTTTGCTTCTCAAGCCTGGGCTCTTGCCCATCTCCCTAGTGCACTTCTGCCATCTCTTGCCAGTATTTCACTGCTCCCAGCCATTTTCCCTTTACTCTTCAAGAATATTTACCACCATGTGCCTCCTTCTCTGGGCCTCCTTTCCAAATACCCGCTATGAACCTTAAAAATGGCCCCAGATAACTCACTTCATCTTTCTCCCCTTCCCACTATTACTCTCTCAGAAGCCCAGGTAGAACCTTCAATTTAAGTTGTTTGAGACTCAGTTTGTCCTAAGATGCTGAGAGCCCTGCTCAACCCCCACAAGCATCCTTGAGGAACGTCTACATGGTATGGAGCAGAATTGCAGTACCCAGGCTCTGGGCCTCAGGGAGATTTTCCCAGCCTGTACCTTTCTGTCAATGCCCTTTTCTGCCCCTCCCATCACAACTATTTGGGAATGGCATGAGCATGCAGGTGCTGGGAGGGCCCAAGGGGATTCTGATAGCAGGGCAGAATGCTTGCTTCCAGATTTGGCCAGAGGGAGAGAATACTGCCCCTGGGCTGTACTGGAAGTTCCATAGCTCTGCCTGTGTTCACTGCTATATCCTCAAGGTCTAGCAGTGCCTGGTACATAGGAGGCACTCAACAAATATGTAGAAAAGTGCATGCATAGATATCTAGATGAATAAAGCTTACAGCAACAAACTTCTAGGGCCTGGGGTGGAGCCTCTTCATATGACTAAAATCCCAAAGCCTCTATATTACTTTTCTATGGCTGCCATACCCATATATACAAACTTAGCAGTTTAAAATGACCTCTATTTATTAGCCCACAGTACTGTAGGTTTGAATGGGCTCCACTGGGTTCTCTGCTCAGAGTCTTATAAGATCAAGATCAAGGTTTCAATTGGCCTGGGCTCTTATATGGAGGCTGGGAGTAAGAATCCACTTCCACACTGGTTTATGTTGTTGGCAGAATCTACTTCCTTGTGGCTATAGGTCTAAGGCTGGCCCCATTTCTTTGTGGGCTGTCACCTGGGGGCTGCTCACTGCTTTGAGAGAGGTCACCTGCATTTTTTCTCATCTGCCCCACTCCATCTTCAAACCAAAGACAGTGTGTAGACTTCGATTTTCCCTTCTTCCTTCCTCTTCTGCCACCAGATGGAGAAAGTTCTCTGCTTTTAAGGGGTCATGTAATTAGGCTAGGCCCATCCAGAAAATCTCCTTAAAAAAATTGTGGTGAAATATACATAACATAAAATGTCCTGTTTTAACCATTTTTAAGTGTACAATTCAGTGTCATTGAGTACATTCATATTGTACCACCATCATCACTATTCATCTACAAAACTTATTTATCATTCCAAACTGAAACCCTGTATCGATTAAAAAATGACTCCCTATTTCTTCCTCCCCTAGCCCCTGGAAATCACCATCTTAACTTTCTGTCTCTGTGAATTTGACTTCTCAAAGTACTTCATATAAATGAAATCTCACAATATTTGTTTTTTTGTGACTGGCTTCTTTCACTTAGCATAATGTCTTCAAGATTTATCCATGTTGTAGCATGTCAGAATTCCCTTCCTTTTAACGCTGAAGAATATTCCATTGACTCTCCCTTTTTAAAGGTCAACTGGACCATAAAATAGAACACAACCATGGAAGCAGTATCTCATCATATTTACAGGTTCTTGGAATAACAATATGGACTCCTGGGGCCATTCTTAGAAAGTCCACCTACCACAGCCTCTAATTCAGGGACGTCGAAAATTGCTATCTGCTACCCAGAACAAAGGAGATCAGTGTGTGTGGTAGCCAGAGCATGCACTGGACCTGGTGAAGGTGGATGGTATAGGGAATGGGCTGAGAGATGATCCAGTGGGAAATAGCACTAATGTTTATTAAATACCCACTAGGTGCTAATAGGTGCTATTACATGCATTATTTCCTTTAATTCCAATAACACCTATAAAGAATATGTATTCTAATCTTCACTAACAGATGGTAGGCTCAGAGAGTTTAAATAACTCTTCCAAGGTCTCACAACCAGTAAGAGGAAACAGGTGCCTAACACCAAAGTCCATGCTCTTGCCACTATACCATAGCACCTTGCAATACTGGAAGTAAGGACGGTCAAACCTATGAGGCAATGACTGAATGGCTCTTGTCTCCACCACTCCCCAAACCTGTCCACCTGTACTGGAAGAGTATTTGTGAATGCTGGCAGCACAGTGGAAGGTGACTGTTATGGGCTGAATGTTTGTGTCTCCCCAAAATTCATATGATGAAGCCCTAACCACCAATGTAACTATATTTGGAGATAGGACCTGTGTAGAGGTAATAAAGTTTAAATGAGGTCATAAGTGTGGGGCCCTAATCCCATAGGCTGCTGTACTCATACGAAGAGGAGACCCCAGAGCTTGCGCACACTCTCTCTCTCTTTCTCTTTCACTTTTGCACACACTCTTTCTGCCATAATAGGACAATAATGAGAAAGCAGCCATCTACAAGCCAGAAAGACAGTCCTTTCCAGGAACCAAATTAGCTGGCACCCTGATCTTGGATTCCTAGCCTCCAGAACTGTGAGGAAATAAATTCTGTTGTTTAAACTGCACAGTCTGTAATATTTTGTTGTGGCGGCCTGAGTAGACTAAGACAGTGACCATGAAATATAGCAGCAAAAAGCAAGAACGAAAGAAAGCTCCCAGCCCACATGTGCAATCCTACTCTATGTCTTTGACCTTTCTGGCATTTACTGAGAGCCAGCCTGGGTGTCCTGCTGGCCTAGGTCTGGGGACTAGAAGGATGGGGGAAAGGGCCAGTTTCTGAGACTCAGGCTGGCCTAAGGTAGCTGCCTGTGAACTGGATAGGGCTGCTGGAGAAGCTAGACTGCGAGGCCACCTCTCTAGGCAGGGCCAGGAAGGCTGCAAAAGGAATTAGCTACAGCTGAAAATCTGAAGCAGGAGGCAAGGCAAGTGCATAGTGCCATCAATGTGTAATTCATTTGTGATTGTGAACAGCATATTTGGGATGTGACAGCCGACTGCAGGGTCAAGCAGCCAGCAGAGCTGGGTTGGTTTGGAGGCAGTTCAAGACTCTGAACTGAAAAACCATATTTTTGGGGAAAGACCATGAGCATCTGTTTCAGCTCGGAGCCTGGCTCCTCCCCACTGATGTTGCTGGTTTCTTTTGTCACAATGTATGGGTCCCAAGTGTGGCCCCTGGAAACAAAGCTCCCAGTTCAATGGCATCTCACTCTTGGGGCAGTGGCTTAGTTATATATTGCTATGTAACAAGTTACCACAAATGTAGTGGCTTAAAACAACATAAATTTATTATCTCATGGTTTTCATGCATCAGAAGTCTGGGCACAGTTTAGCTGGATTCTTTGCTCAGGTTTTCACTAGGTTGAAATCAAGGTGTTCACAGGGCTGCAATCTCATCTGAAGCTTGGAGTTCTCTACTGAGCTCATTGGCTGTTGGCAGAATTTAGTTCCTTGCCGTTGTAGAGCTTAAGTTCCTTTTTTTTTTCCTGGCTGTTGGCCAGGGATTACTCTCAGCTCCTAGAGGCCGCCAACCCTGAGGTCCTTGCCACACAACCCTTTCCATAGGCAGTTCACAACATGGTTGTTTGCTTCTACAAGGCCAAAAAGAGAGCATCTGCTGGGGCTTCCTCTCTCTCTCTCTCCACCCCTTCTTTCCTCCCTCTATCCCTTCCTCCCTCATTTTTAACTTTTTATTTTGAAATAATTATAGAATAACAGGAAGTTGTAAAAATAGTACAGAAATGTCCCATGTATCCTTCATGCAGTGTTTCCCAATGGTTACATCTTACATAACTACAGTACAATATCCACTCCAGCCAAATGACACTGGTGCAATGTGTGCATATAGTTCTGTGTCATTTTATTACATATATAGATTTGTGTAACCACCATTGCAGTCAGGATTCAGAACTGTTTCATCACTTCAAAGGTCTCCCTTGTGCTACTTCTTTATAGTCACATCTACCTCTTTCCCTCCCATCATCTCTAACCCCTGGCAACTGTTCATCTGCTCCCCAACTCTGTAATCTTGTCATTTGATAATGCTATATAACACACAGTACATGATTTTTTGAGACTGGCTTTGTTGTTGTTGTTGTTGTTTTTTACTTAGCATAATGCCCTTGAGATCCATCCAAGCTGTTGCATATATCAATAGTTTGCCTCTCCCCCCCTTTTTTTAATGTTGAGTAGTGGTCTATGGTACAGATGTACCGCAGTAGGTTTAACCATTCAACTTGTGAGGGACATTTTGATTGTGTTCAGTTCTGACTATTACAAATAAAGCTATTATCAACAACCATGTGCAGATTTTTGTGTGACCATGGGTTTCCATTTTTTTCTGGAATAAGGGTACATGAGTGCAATAGCTCAGTTAGGCGGGGAATTTTATTTTTTAAATTTTTTAAAAGTTTTTGATTTTTTTAGAGATTTTTTTTATTTACTTATTTTTGTGAGAGATAGAGAAAGAGAGGGAGAAAGAGAGAGCACGCATGAGTGGGGGGAGGGGCAGAGGGAGAAGCAGACTGGGATTGTGACCTGAGCTGAAGGCAGACACTTAACTGACTGAGCCACCCAGGCACCCTGTATGCATAGCTTTTTAAAGAAACTGCCATAGTCTTTTCCAGAGTGGCTGTAATATCTTACATTCTTATCTGCAACGTATGAATGATTCAGTTTCTCAAATCTTCACCAGCATTTGTTGTTGACACTATGTTTTGTTTGTTTGCCTTCTGAATAGGTAGTTTTAATTAGCAGTTCCCTAATGGCTAATGATGTTGTACATCTTTTCATGTGCTTATCTACTGTCTGTGTATTCTCTTCAGTAAAATATCTCTTCATACATTTGGCTTCTTTTCTAATTGGGTCTTTCTTTCTTTCTTTCTTTCTTCTTTTTTTTTTTTCATTTTTACTGTTGGGTCCTGAGAGTTCTTTATACGTTCTAGATACCTGTGCGTTGTCAGATACGTCTTTGCAAATATTTTCTCCCAATCTGGAGCTTGTCTTTTCTTCCTCTTACTTAACAAGGTCTTTCACAGAAAACATCTGTAATTTTGATGAAGTCAAATTTATTAATTCTTTTATGGATCATGCTTTTCATGTCAAATCTAAGATCTCTTCACTAATTCATAGGTCCCAAAGATTTTCTTCTGTTTTCTTCTACAAGTTTTATAATTTTGCATTTTACGTTGAAATCTATGACCCACTTTGAGTTGATATTTATGTAAAGTAGAAAGTTTAGGTCTAGTTTTTGTTTTGTTCTGTTTTGGTTTTTGCCTATGAATATCCAAAACCAGCAATATCAATTGTTGAAAACATCTCTTGTCTCTTTTAAGGGTTCACCCAATTGAGTCAGGCCCACCCAGGATAATCATCCTTTTGATTTACCCCCAAATCAACTGAATATGGACCTTCATTACATGTGAAACATACCTTTTCCCATTTGGTAGCATAATTATGGGATTGATAGCCCATCATATTTAATGGTCCCATCCACGCTTAGAGGGAGGCAATTATATAAGGGTGTGTGGGGGTGATCATTGGGGGTGTCATCCTAGAATTCTGTCTATTACATGTTGGGAACATCCATTCACACCCAGCTTTTCCTTCCCTGGGTTTGAGAAACTATGCCTAGCCCTAGGGTCTTGTCCAAATGAGGATTGGCTCATTTGGAAATTTCCATAGGGAGCTGAGGGTAGTTATGGGTGCATGTGTACAAAGCAAGGGTAAGTACAAGTACACTGTGTATGCCAAGCCCCAAGGAAAATATGATTTTGCCATTCCTTCCCATAGTTAGGGCTGGGTGCCCTCATCTGAACTAAATAGCTCTGGTGGTGAGGTGAAGCATGGGGTGGAGGAAGGACACTATTACATGAGTCTCTCTTTTAAAATTGAGCTTGGATTATCCAACTCAGAACAGAAGGTTGTCATAAGCCCAATTAATGTGGGCAATGCCCATTCTCTCTTGCAGTCTATTTTCTAACCTTCACCAGAGTCCATATTCTGTCACTGACATTCAGCTAATAAGCAGTGTTGGAAGCTGAAAGGTAAAATTTCTTTTAGTTGTCCCTTTTTTTAGCCATGGGATTCCTTTTGTCCTTTTGCACTTCTCTCAGAGACTTCTGCCACATCTCTTCTGTCTAAAAAAATCAGGTTTTCAGAAGAATATGCCCAACTGGAGCCTTCTGGTAAAAGACCCCGACAACCTTTCTGAAACTGCAGACAGGCCACTACCATAGAGGAACTGGGTTCACTCTCTGACTTCTGAATGGAAGATGACATGGTGAAATCAATTCATAATGGTGTTCTTTCAAGCTGGGACTTACCCGAAAATTATGAGGAGCAAGTGGCCAGGAAACATGAGAAAAATTTAAGAGAAAAGGTGAATTGAGAAATGTAAGGGGGAAGCCATTAGAAGAGAGACCTACCTGAAATGAGTGGGATGCAAAACATGTTTAATTAGTCCTTCATGAGATGTACACACACACACACACACACACACACACACACATGAATATTATGCAGCCATCAAAAAGGATGAACTCTTGCCATTTGCAATGACATGGATGGAACTAAAGGGTATTGTGCTAAGCAAAATAAGTCAATCAGAGAAAGACAATTAGCATATGATCTCACAGATATGTGGAATTACAGAAACAAGGCAGAGGATCATAGGGAAAGAGAGGAAAAAATAAAACAAGATGAAACCAGAGAGGGAGACAAACCATAAGAGACTCTTAATCATAGGAAGCAAACTGAGGGTTGCTGGAGGGGAGAAGGGTGGAGAGATGGGGTAACTGGGTGATGCACATTGGGGAGGGTATGTGTTGTAATGAGCACTGGGTATTATATAAGACTGATGAATCACAGACCTGTGCTCCTGAAACAAATAATACATTATATGCTAATTAATTGAATTTAAATTTAAAAAACTACCACAATGATCAGGTCACAAAAAGTGTACAGTAAATATTTTTTTAAATGCTAAAAAACCCCACAACAATTAGTCCTTCATGAAGCCAAAGGAAACCCTGAAGCAAGAAGAGTGAGGAGGAACACAGAAGTCTCAAATGATCATATTCCCTTATTCTCTCACAACATTCCCAATATGAATGGTACTTCTGGAGCTGAGCATTGTGGTAGCCCTGATTCCAATGTGTGTTCTCAAAATGCCACTCGAAAGTAAGCAAACTCCCCTACATTCTCAAACTCCTCCTTTATGTGTTCTGGATCCCATTGTCATGCCTCCTTCATTATTCAATTGTCAACCTCTGCTGGTTTCTACACACACACACACACACACACACACACACACACACACACACACACACCAAGTCTCTCTCATCTAAAAACTTTCTCAAGCTTGTATTTTCCTTCAGCTACCATCTTAATTTGTTTGATCTCAGCCAAGCTTCTTGAAAGAGTGGTCTTAATTCATTGTCGCCATTTCCTCACCTCTCAGTTACTTCTCAGACCACAGTTACTAGGCTTCTGCCACTACACTAACTACATGGACAATAGTCAGGACAAAATCCACAGGGACATTTTCAGATCTTTCTTTTATTGGAACGCTTCTGCATATTATCTGTGCTAACCACTTCTGCCTTTTGAAAACCTACCTTGGCTCTCATGATTCTCCCCTACCATGGCTCACCTCTTACCTCTCTGACTGACTGCTTCTTCTCAGTTCTTGTTGGTTTTTATGTGTATTGTAAAAGTTGACAGATTTGAAAGTCTTGTCCTTAGCCCTCATCACTTCTTTCTATATGCTTTCTCCCTAGATAGCTTCATACTGAGGGCTCCCAAAACTCTCAGTGCAATCAAGCCTTTTGGCTGAACTCTAGACCATCTATTGGATCTCTCCTCCTCCTCAAATTTTGCATGCCCCAAAACAAGCTTATTATCTTCCTGAATCCTCTTCTATCAAACTATGAAACCAGAGCCCAGTGATTTTCATCTTTATTAGTTACACCATTAGTCCCTCAGTCTGTCACAACAGAAACCTGGGTGGGTGTAGTTATCTAGATGAACATCATCAAGTTCTATCAATTCTACTTCCTAAATAGCTCTCCAGTGTGGCTCCTTCTGTCCATTGCTATTGCCTTCATTCAGGTCTTTATCTCTCACCATGACTAGTGATGCTACTGCCTCCTAACTTGTCTCCCTGTCTGGACTCTTGCTCCTCAATGACTGCTTCATCCAGTGGCCAGAGTGATGAAAAGCCTTTAGAATAGTACCTGGGGCATAGTAGGTACAGTAAAGTTTTGTTGAATGAATGGATGTCCAAATGCTCTCTGGGGTGCCATACAAAGCCTTTTCTGTTTTCCAGCCTCATTTCCTCTCTTGCAATTTAGGTTCTAGCTAGTGAGTGCAAGAGCAGATCTCACAACAGGTCTTCTGATTCCAACTTTGAATGTTCTTTCAATCAACTACAGCCCAGCTGCTTCCCTTTCAGAGTCATTTCATGGAAGTCTTAAAAACCTTTGGCTTAGGAGCATTTGAATGCAGTCCCAACTGGAGGCAAGAGTACAGACAATATGACCTCCTTTTGTCACTTCCTATGAGGGAATGCTATAAAGTTACACCCACAAGGGAAGGAAGGGGTAGATTCTGTAAAGGTCTAAAGCATAGAAGAATTCAGATCATAATTTTTGCATGTATTAATTCATTCGTTTACTCTATGCCGGGCTCCATGCCAGGCTTTGAGAGTATGATATTGGGCTCCCGTGCCTTCAGGAATATTGATGGACAATGATAGGAGCTTTTGACATATCGGGAGGTGGAAGGGAGTGAGCCTGTGAAGCATGACCTTGATGGTAGTGGGGAGACAGCAGCTCCCATGCCCAGGAAGAATGGCCAAAGAACTGTCCCAGGATGTGTCCTGGCCCACGGCAGCACCAGGGCAATGGGGCATCATAAGACGGTGGGCAAAGAGGAAATCCTGACTCTGGAGCAAAATATTATTACTTTAGCCCTCACTCTTTGCTCTAACCATCGCTTAGAGCAACAATTATCCCCCATATCCCTGGATACTTAGGATGTGGCCAACTCAACCTTCCTAGCAGTACCCAAGATGGGTAGCAGCATAAACTTCTTCGGGAAGATGTTATTGTGTGGAATGGAACATGTACACCCAGGGACAAGTTACCCAGGATTCTCCTCAGTGTCAGTTTCCCCCCATAAACCTCTAGCTCTTCACTGGTGACTCACTCAGGTGCCACCAAATAAGGGTCTTTTATTTAGAATCTTAGAACTTCCTTGACACTATTTGAAAAAACATACCAGATAATTGCTGCCAGCATTGTCAGTGGAGAAAGATTGGCCCCTCACACAGCTAACCTGTGAGCACTAAGGCAGATAGCAGGGATCAAGGCTGCAAAACCTAACCAGCGGTGGAATGTCTCTACTGTGACCCTGTGCCTTCAGTGGGGTCTGAACCACACTCCTAGGTTAGCCTCCTCTGCGCCTCTCACTCTCCTCCCTCCCCCCTTTCTGGGTAGGGCTGTACCAGACCAAGAAGACACCGCCCCAGGGGCTCATAAGCTGAGCGAGACAGTCCAATTATCTTCAATTTATGGAGCTCAATTGGAGTGAGTTCAGAAAAGAGCAACCTGAACAATTAAGGGACTGGAGGGCTCACTCAGCTTCTGGGGCAAGATAAAAGGCAGGAGGTCTGAGGCAGCAATAGTGGTTTCAGGGGGAGTGGTGACTAAGGGGAAGGGCCTACAAGAATGTCTGCCAGCAAGTGAGTGTTGAAGCAAGTGAACACCTGGGAAGGAGGGGGCGAAATGAGTGGGAACAAGGCAAGGGAGGTGAGCCCCCAGGAAGGGCAGGCAAAAGGCTCAGAGCTCAGATCCAGCTTTTAGGGGTCAAGCTGTGTTGAGCAAGTAATAAATTCTGGCTTTCCTAGCCCAGGCCCTGGCTTGAGGGAATCCCAGAAAGCCCCAGAGAACAGAGCAACCAGAGGAGTGGTGCCTCTGGCAGAAAAAAAAAAAAAGCCTAGACCTGAAGCCTGTTGAAAGCTCAGGCCCCATAAGAGGGTCACATGGTGGAGAAAATAATGGTTTGCTGGGCTGGTTGAGCTCCAAAGTGTCCTGGGATATCTGTTCCAGCCCTGTAAAGATCCCACAGGGATGGATGTTCCTAACCCAACTCAATTCTTCATTTTGATTTTGTATCAATACTTAAGAGGTAGAGTGGGCATGGTCTCGTACTGGTTGGCAGTGGGCCCTGCTTCTGGACCAGGTTCTACTTCCATCAGGTTGTGTGACCTTGGGCAAGTCCTGTCCTTTCTCTGGGTTTGTTTCCTCCTCTGTGAAATAAGGAGAACCTTCTGAAACAGCTGAACCTTCCACCTTTTGATGAAATCTTAAACAGAGCCCTACTACATAAAGCAGTTAAAACAATTGTTTTGTTAATAGGAATGTGTTTATTAAGTTCAAATTTATGCCATTTACTTTATTATAAAGTAAATCAATGAGAATTATGGGGTTCTTTTGATCAAATCAATGGTTTGAAATGAACGGTCACAGGTCTTGGTTGCTGTCTGAAATCTGCCAACACCTCCAATGTTTGCAGAAAGTTTCTCTGTAAAGCCCAAGGACCCCCACAGAACTCTGAGTGAATGCTATTACCTCAGTTTTCCCCCCATATTCCTTCCAACTCAGACTTTTTCAAAATCTAGACTGTGTATCCCTAGAAGGTGGGCACTCAGTATCCTTTATCTTGTGTCCCTAGTACCTTGGAACCTTGACACCTGGCCCAGGGCTTGGCACAGATTTTCAAAAAAAGAAGTCTGTTGGATTGAATTGGGGACCTTTGGTCAGGTAAAGGAGGTGAGCCTTGGTTGGGAGGGTGCCCTGCTCAGACACAAGGGCTCTGCTCACTTCAGAGCTCCCTCCCAGATGACTGAGAAAAGCACTTTTGGAGAAAGAGGGCTTAAATCCTGGTCTTTAGGTGCATCCGTCCTGCCAAGCTCCTTTTCACTTCAGCTGCAATCTCTAGAAGGTTTCACTTCTGGGTGCCAAAGAGGCAGCCCAAACCAGGAGGTTTTACAGGTTGAGCAAAGCCAAGCCGGCTAGAGTAGAGGAGGTGGCCTGGGCAAGAAGGAGCAGAGTGAAACTGATCTGAGTACACTTGGCCATGGAATACTGACTGTGGAAATGACTTTGCGAAGCAGCTTCCTAAGCAAGGGTTTGGGAAGTACAGGTGCCATGCAGCTGTCCTTGACTGGCAGGTGATTTCAGGTTGTCCCTTGAGAGACTCTGGAGTTAGTTTTGTTTGCTTGTTGTTTTTTTTTTCCCTTTTGTATCCACTGCAGAATTTCTTAAGATGAAATTTTTAAATTAGTTTCATGGCACAAAGTTCCAGAGGAATAAAAAGGTATCCTCCTTCTTTCCCTAGTCACATGATGTCCTTCCCCAGACACACCCATGGTCGCCAATTTCTTGATACATATATCCTTCACAGATATGTTGTGCCTGTATATATATATATATCCTTCCAGAGATATCTATACAAATACAAACAAGTAATGTTTGTGTGCGTGTGTGTTTCTGTTTTCTGTTCACCTTCCACAGAAATGGAAGTATTCTGTACACAATGCTCTCCATGTTCTTTTTAATAGCTGCATAGTATTTCATTGTATGTGTAAACAAAATTTATTTAACCTTTTATTGGTGACATTTGGGTTCCTTCTCATCATTTCTATTATTCACAATGCTGCAGTAACTATTCTTTTTTTAAAAAGATTTTATTTATTTATTTATTTGAGAGAGAGAGAGCATGAGAAGGGGGAGACACGGAGGGAGAGGGAGAAGCAGACTCCCCACTGAGCAGGGAGCCCGATGCTACCAGGCTTAACCGACTGAGCCACCCAGGCACCAACAACTAATCGTGAACATACGTAATCTGGCCTAGGTGTGGGTAAATCTTACTACAGAGTCCTTGAGCCAGATTTTAAGCCCAACTGTGAGGCTGCAGGAGGGAACACTCTAGAATGCTTTAGAAACCTAACTGCCTTCTTTTACCACTTTCCTGCTTTCCTTGACCTGAAAGCATGTGCAACCAAGTACGATTTGGGGACATTAAGAAGAAAGTGGGCAAAAGCCTGGTAGGAGTTTAACCCCCATTGGTTAACAATGTCCCCTTGGCTAACAATTCTTATTTGGTGACATTTTTTGGCCTGTGAACCATTTAAGCAGCGGTAGAATGACAGACCGGTTTTAGACACCAGGCAGACAATGGAAATCCATGAAACAAGCTGCATGAAATTTTTTAAATGTATTTATTTATTTGAGAAAGAGAGAGAGCAAGAGCGGGAAGGAAGGAGAGAGGCAGAGGGAAAAGCAGGTTCCCCCTGAGCAGGGAGCCCGATGTGGGACTCCATCCCAGGACCCCAAGATCATGACCTGAGCTGAAAACAGATGCTTAACTGACTGAGCCACCCAGGCTCCCCAGGTCTTTTGAATTTTTTAAGAAGCTAGAAATACAGATTTTACATGAACTTGTCCCAATTTATATGCAACAATGCTAGTAATAGTAATTGCAAACACCTATAGAGCACTCATCGTGTGGCAGGTACTGGTCTAAGTGCTTTAGATATCATAACTCAATATTCACTGTACCTCTCCGAGGTAGAGTACTATTGTTTACCTCCATTTTACAAATGGGCAAAGTGAGGCACAGAGAGTTTAAATCACGTTCCCAGAGTCACGCAGAACAAGTAGCAGGGTCAGGATGCGAACTCAGGCCGAGTCCTTAACGACTATTCTCTTGCTGAACTTTTATTGAACACTCATCTTAAGTCTCTCATCGAGGAAACCTAAGTCAGATTTAAGCACCGCACGGACCAACACTGCCAAGCTAAACAAAGTGTTTCTGGAAGTCTCCGGTTGGAGACCTCAGCTTTGGAGGGTATCTGGCAGGAGGCTGGCTGTGGCTCACCTGATTCTTCAAACCTCAACAATGACCGAGTCCCCCTGCCCTCATTCAGGTCCAGGCCAGCGGTCTGCACAGCCCAGGAGCTGGGTGAAAGCCCTTTTCTCTGCTTCGGTCACACTGCCTGCCTGTGTTCTCAACTGCTCTTGAGGCCAGAGTGAGGGTACGGGGCTCGGACTAGTTGGCCTAGCTTTGGGGCCTCAACAAATCACAGAACTGCGGGTGAAAAGGTGCTGGCGCTGGTTTTGGAGTTAGAATTCTTGGCTTCCAGGTTCGGCCTTCTGCTCTGCATTTTTTGGTAATGGTTCTTATTTTGCTGGGGGCGGGGTGTCTTTTGGGCTCTCTGATCCTCAGCTCCTTCATCTGTAAACCCAAACTAATAATCGGTACCGCACAGGACTACTGTGAGAAGCAGCACGACACTGCGTGTACATGTGCAGTACAAATGGAAGAGGATATTCTTAGTGGTAGAGCTCGTTTGGGGGACAGGAAGCTGTCATTTCCCAGAAGAAGCTACCCCGAGATGCAGGCAGGGAAGATGAGCTGTCTCTTCTCACCCCACCCCCCTCAGGGTTATGTTTTTGATCCCAAGCTCTTTCGCCCTCCAGGCCGCTTCTAAGACCATGAACGAGACACATCGAACTCTGCGCATGGCTTCCTGGAGTCCAAGGGTGCAGGGCAGCCTGAAATTCACCAGGAGTGCTTTCTTTGCCAATGAATCTGCCTTTGCCAATTTTCCTGCCTCACTCCTATGCTTTTCCATGTTAATTTACATGTTTGTGCTTTGGGTTCAATGGGCTAAACTGAATATAAGAGTCTCAAACCTTTGCTCACAGAGAACTACCTAGAGTTTGACATCTGTTTAGGTTAGGCTCCTCAAGATAAAAAAAAACAAAAACAAAAACCAGGCTGAAAGCAAGACCACATCATGGAGAAACCTGGTTTTCACGTCATCAACCACTTTGCGAAAGGACGGTGTGTCCTTGTTGAGAAAAAGCCTCATGTACCAGCAGGAGGGTCACAGGGGAGTGGACAACATGAATGGAAAGAGGAACAGGGAGACCGGAGGAGAGCGGAAGGGATCTAGGGGACAGGGTAAACAAAAGGAGAGGGCGAAGGAATAAACATGAAGTGTTCCTCTGCTCCAGGGGAGGCAGGCGCTGTGTTCTCTGTATTTCTCCAGCGTTGTGCCAGTGTGATGGTGAGTAAACGCTATTCATATAGATGCTAATGCAGCCGTGTACAGAGTCCCGCAGAGCCTCCCACTGTGTTCAGTTCCCGGTCTAGCTCCTTTTCTACTCAGGGCAGCCTACCAGGGGGAGGCCTTTTACTCTGGATTTGAGTTGAGGCCAGGCCAAAATAGTGAGGTCAGAGTGTGGAGGGTCTCGAACGCCAGCTTTCAAATTTTCCAAGCAACGGGAACCATTACAGGGGCAGGATGCCAGGCCACTGCTCCAGGAGACTCCGGGCTCAAAGCAAGCCTAGTCTGGGCTGCAAGGGCAGGAGGCTGGAGGCCGCTCGGGGGGGGGGGGGGGCGGGCAATGAGAATGAAGAGTTCAGTTGAGGATGTAGAACACACATAGAGATATAGGGTATCTGGGTCCTATAGTAGGGGAGTGGAAGGAACCAAAGGAGGAGTCCCAGAGAACTGTGTTCTTGCACGAGGGGCCGAGAGGAAAGGCAGGGCTATTAACATAAACAGTAAAGTAGCCCCTTAATGACTGTAGCCCCTTTTCATCAAAGCGCCGCCCTAGCAGCCCTGACCTCCCTTTAGTTCAGGCCTGGCTGGGGCTCCGGCGGGGCGGCTAAGGGTGGCGGCTGTGCTGGAAGCTCCGTCTCATCCCAGGGGCCCGTGAGGCTCGAAGCCTGAATGGGCTGCAGAGGGAGGACGCCACCCGGCCCCAGCCGCTCCCGCTCCCGCACCCCGCCCTGCCCCCGGCTTCGGCCCCACTTTGGCCTGGCGGGTCGGAAAGCCAAAGACCGCCAGAGGCGGAGGAAACCAGGCAACAGCGGGGGCCGCAGTTGGAGGCAGGGGCGGGGACGGCGACGGGCCTGTACCCGGGAAGGGCGGAAGTGGGAGAAAGAAGCGGACTGGGCTGAGCCCGCTCCGCCAGCACCTAAGGACCCCCGCGCTGGGCCCGGTTCGGCTGCGTCTCCGCCTTCCGCGCGCCTCCAGCTCGGGTAGGAGGAGCCACAGCGCCACCCAGCGGCTGGTGTCTGGGAACGGCAATCAGGGCTCTTGAGTGGCCCCAAAGAGAGGGGGCAGCCGAGTGGAACAGGGCCCCAGAGGAGGGCCTGGAGGCAAGCGAGTGTGAAGGTGGGGTACACAGAAGTTGATGAGCTCTTAAGCCAGACCGTCCAATCACTTCACCCAGCATTCCATCCGGCACGTGGCACAAGATGTCACGTCATCTTGTCATCTAAGTCAGCCGATGCTATTCCTCTTGAAATCCAAACTCTTCCCTGGCTCCCAAGGGGTCTCAGTATAAAGCCCACATTTCCTAGCTTGACCTTCAAAGTCTTCATGTCTTTTGACCTCAGGCTGTCTTTCAGGCTTCATCTCTTGCCTTCTACTCTACACATCGTACCACCACTCACTCCTGCCCAAATGAATCACTCATGGGATCCACATCCATTGATTCTGTGAACCTTTGCTAAGGCACTGGGAGCAGACAGACAAGATCCTTGTCGGCTCAGAGGTTACATTCAAATGAATAGCGGGCAATGAACAAGAAAACCAATGTATAAGAAGATCGTTTCACATAGTAATCAGCACCAGATCATATAAAAGGCAAGGTCGCATGATAGAGTGTCTGGAGAAAGAAGGCACTACCGTATCTAGAGTAGTCAGGAAGGGCCTTTGTCCGAAAGTGACATGTGAGCTGAGATCTGATGATCTCCGAAGGAGAGTGAAGAGGAGTCAGTCAGCCTTGCTAAATTCTGGGGGAAGAACATTTCAGACCGAGGAAGGCCGAGTACAAAGGTCTCGAGACAGGAATGAGCTCTGTATAGGAGAGGAAAAGCAATAAGGCAGGGCTGCTGGAGGCTGGTGAAAGGAGTGTCCTGGGTGAGACTGATGACAGGGCACGGAAGGCCCCGTGGGCCAAGATGAGGAGTTTAGATTCTATTCCTACTGAGACGGGAAGCTAAGGGAGGGTTTTAGCGTTGGGGGGGGGGGAGGCGAGGTCTGATTTGCATTTTTCCAAGACAGCTCGTGGTGGACTTCAGCAGAGGGCAAGATTGGGAAGCAGGGAGACCAGTTCGGAGGCCACTGCCGTGGCCCAGGAGAGAGCAATGAGAAAGAGAGACAGAGATGGTGGCCTGGTCCAGGTGGTGACAATGGAGGTGGGAGAAATGGTCAGAATCTAGTAATTTAAGCAATTTCTGTTCATGGTTTTTCCTCCTGACCAATCCAAGAGCTTCTTGAGGGCAGATTCCCTGACTGAGTGATCTTCGAATTTCCACCCTACACCCCTAAGCAGTTAGTCTAATAGGTGCTCACTGGTAGGTGCATAGATCTGTGACCCTCCACAGAGAATGTGACAACGGTGAATGGCAGTAAGGCAGAAACTTGGGCCTGGGGTGGCAGTTCTGGGTCTTCTTTCTAGTTCCTCTGATGCACTTCTCCCTTTTCCCTTCTGTGACCTTCAGTGTCTTCTAAAAATATTTTGAGAGGGAAGGAAAGCAGGAATTATGAATGGCTCTGCTGTACTAGGAACTTTCCCATATATGACTTCACTTAATTTATTTAATCTTTTTAACATCTAATCCTATTCCTTCATTCAGAGATAAGCAGATTGAAAACTCAAAAAAGCAAAGGCCAAGTCATCATGGCACAAAATATTCACAATTTTGAGTCCTACATAAATTCCTTCCCCCATTTCACACCTGCATTCTGTTTCTCTGTACCCATTATGCTGAGGTCTTCTCAGCCTCTTGTTAATTGTTAGCATTAGACGATGCAAAGAAATTTCAGAGTGAAACTGCTGGTCTTGAAGAAGATTCGGGGTTTCATGAAGTCAGTGAAAGTGATGTCGAAGACCATTACTGTGTCATATGAAGTCCTTGATAAATGGTGCTTTGGCAGAGATAGACCTGTTACCACTGGCAGAAGAGAAAATTGACCTGAGTAATGACAGGATCAAGGCTTCAAAGCAAATGATTCAACTCTCAAAGGATTATAAGAGGTCCTTGGGATAATTGAAGAAGCTCTCCAGTTTTGGAAAAACAAAACAAAACTGTTTATGATGGTGTGGCAAGAGGCACTATTGTGTTCCCATGCACTTTGGTCAGGAAATTATGTTATCCCTCAATGCTTGAGTCATTCTTTGTTCATTCTAAGAATGAGCACATATTTGCAATTATTTACACATTTCAAAAAAATCAAAATATCGTCCCCGTTTTCCATTTTTTTTCCCAAGACAAAGTCCCAGCCAAACCCTTTTGCCCTTTCCCCCACTCTACTGTGAAGCGTTGGTCCTTCCTTCAAGTGGGTTCATTGTAAGTGGCCTTTTTCTAGCACCACTTATCCTCAAATGACGAGGACTTCATGGAGCCTCAAGCCTCCTCTTCATCCCGTGATTGGGAAGCCTGGCAGCACATGCGCATTAGATCCTCTTGTGGAGTTCCTGAAACAATACTGAAGCTGGGACCCCAACACAAACTGACTAAATCTGAATCTCTGGGGGGGGGGCAGAGCAAGAGATTTCCAGGTGATTCTGTTGAACTATGGCCCCCACACCTCCTTGCATATGCTGAGGCAGGAAGGGACTGAGGCTATGTGCAGTTAGCCTGAAGGGAGAGCACCAGGCCCTGGGTCCAGGGCAAAGTGGTAGCTAAGGGGGGCAGCTACAGGGCAGTCCACAGGAGTCGAAGGGCAAAATGGGGCTGGTAGGGCTACAGACATACCTTGTTTTACGTGCTTCGCTTTATCACGCTTCGCAGAGACTGCGGGGTTGTTTCATTCTGTTTTGTTTTTTCACAAATAGAACTTTTGTGGCAACCCTGCGTGGAACAAGTCTATCGGAGCCATTCTGGCAACAGCGTTTGATCGTTTCATGTCTCCATGTGACATTTTGGTAATTCTCACAAGATTTCGAACTTTTTCATTATTGCTGTATTTGTTATGGTGATCTGTGGTCAGAAATTACAACTCCCTGAAAGCTCAGAGGTTGCTTAGCAGTTTGTTAGCAATAGTGTATTTTTTAGTTAAGGTGTGTACATTTTTTTAAAGATTTTATTTGTCAGAGAGAGAGAGAGGGAGGGTCCCAGTGTGTACATTTTTTTAGATGTGATGCTACCGTACACTTAATAGACTACAGCATAGTGTAAAGATAACTTTTATATACACTGGGAAATCAAAACCTTCATTTGACGCCCTTTATTGTGCTGGTCTGGAACTGACCAACACAATGTCTTCAAAGTATGCCTGTACTTCGTTGGCATGGCCGTGGTGCCTTTTACTCCCGTAGCACTGTGGGTGTGTAGCCTCTTCTAGTCCCTCACCTTTTCTCCCTATGCCCAATGCCAAGAGAGCCTGGCTCTCCTTGTTGACATGTGAGAAAAATTCGAATGTTAGAGTAAGCATATCATGGTTCCTGAACACAGAACATCATGTTATCTCGTGGATCTGTCATGTGTGGGTCTTTTACTGCTGCAATCCCCGCGTCGAGCACAGTGCCTGACATATATAGGCATTGCTCGATAGGTATGTTTCAATGAATGAATGACCGTGTTGAATAAATGCAGGATGTAATTAGTATCAGGAATAAGGTGCAATGTGTGCAGTGTTCTAGAAGTACAGATCATTCTTGGCTTGGGAGAGGGGGAGTGTGGAAGTCCTCATAGCAGAGGTGGCGTTTGAGCTGGACTGTGAAAACTAGGTGAGGCAGTGATAGGTAGAGGTGGAGAGAAGGCATTCAAGGCATAAGAAGCAACGTCGGGGCACCTGGGTGGCTTAGTTGGTTACACGACAGTCTTTGGCTCAGGTCGTGATCCCAGAGTCCCAGGATCGAGTCCTGCATCAGGGTCCCCGTTCAGCAGGGAGTCTGCTTCTCCCTCTGACCCTCCCCCTCTCATGCTCACTCTCTCTTTCTCTCTCAAATAAATAAAATCTTTAAAAAAAAAGAAGAAGAAGAAACAATGTGAGCAAAGGGTAGGAGACGAGAAGGCACAGAGCTCATTCAGTGAACAGCCAGCAGGGAAACGTGGCTGGGACTTGAGTGTGGGATAGCCTACGCTGGACGATCAGACTGGTGGGTTAGGATGAGAATACGCGAGCCTTGAAAGTCATGCTCAGAAGTTTACCCTTGATTGTATAGGCAATGTGGAGCCAGCTGATGTTTGGATCACAGGTGTAATCTGCTCGCTTTAGGAAGATTAGATGTGTGCTGCATGGCGGCAGTTCTTTCACAAAATATTTCTGGAGCACCTCCTAAGTGCCTCAGCACCGTGCGCTGGGGGAGGGTGGATTGGGGTTGGAGTGATTGAATGAGAGATGAGTTGGTAGGCCATTGCGGTAGTCAGGTGAGAGCTACCGCAGGCTAGTAACTGGCCGAGTGGGAGGGGGTGGGAAGGAGGGGAAGGAGTTGACATGTGACAGAGGTGGAATTGACAAAACTTGGTGACCGTTTTAAGTGGGGGGTGAAGGGGTGCTTAGGTGGCTCAGTCAGTTAAGCCTCTGACTCTTGATTTCGGCTCAGGTCCTGAACTCAGGATAGAGTCCCACGTAGGGCTCTGCACTCAGAGCAGAGTCTGCTTGTCCCTCTCCTTCTGCTCCTCCCTACCACTCTCTCTCTCAAATAAATAAATAAATAGATAAACAAATAGATAAAATCTTTAGGTGGAGGTGAAGGAAAGAGAAAAAAGACTGAGCAGTGACAATAATGATCAATACTTGTGCAGCTCCTTCCATGCCAGCTGTCGCGCGAAGTGCTTAGTTTGCCCTGAAATTCGCACAATAACCCTTTTGATAGATGAGGTCATCACGGCTCAGAGAAGTCAAGGGACTTGTGCAAAGCCATACAAGTAGGAGACCAGCGGTGCTAGATTTTGCGCTCACACTCTCTGGCTCCAGGGACGAAGGCCTAACCTCCCTGCTCTGCTGCTTTGGGGGGGGGGGTGTTGTGGGGACTTGTGCTTTCTTGGCAAAGGAATTCAGAAGCTGGGTGAGGACACCAGATTCCCTCCTAACACATGCCCTCCCTTGCCCTGTTTATGTGAAAAGCTGGTGGTGGCAGAGGGCTCTGTCTCTCGCCCTTCCAGCAGTTCCTCCCGGGTGCCTTTCACTTCTGTGCTGGGTACACAGGCCCCTAGTGAAGCAGTGGAGGAGACCGGAGGCTGGTAGGCTACACCCTAAGGCTGCAGCAGATGTGGAAAACCGGTGATCCCCAGGCCCTGTGTGTTCTGCAGATGTGTTTAGTACACAGAGAGGTTTGCTTTCTGCAGACCTGAGTCAACATTTAGAAACGAGGGGCCTTCATGCAGATAAAGAGCGAGATCTGGCATCCCTGGGCCCATGTTCCCACAAGACAACCCTGGGCTTGCGCTGCCTCCTGCAGACTGCGCGTACCCTGCACTTGTCACCACTCACGACCTTGGAGTCTGCCCTTCACCTCACCCTGGCCCACCTCACGCACTCACCCTTATCTGTCTGATCTCTGCAGAAGGTTGATTTTGTGCTTCCTTGTCTGAATGCCCTCCTGCAGAGTTTCCTTTTTTTTTTTTTTTTTTTGCTGAGACTTGAGCCACAGGGTTAGCGCCCTCTGGTCCCGCCCCTTCCACAAGCCCTAGACTTTTTCCTCTCTGGCAGTGCTTGATGCCACAGAACAAAGCCATGAAGGGAGGGTTATCATCAAGTCTTACCATTTATTTCTTTATGGGGTTGAACAAGAGCAGAGAGGCCTCTGCCCCACAATGCAACAAAACAGAAAGCAGTACACGTACAGAGACTCTCACCGAAACACAGAGGCAGGGGAAGGGGAAACAACTGAATCATAGCCAGGTGAGGGCGGAAGGGAGGGGGCACTACTAGGAATCCAGCTTGGAGACTCAGTCATAGGAACTAGTGCAAGAAAGTTCTACTCATGAAGCACAGTGTAGAAAATGGCGTAAGAAAGCTGCCCAGCTCTGCTGCCTGTGACGCAGAGCAGGGGGCAGCTGGAGGGGTGGTGGAAGTTCTGGGTGGTGAGGTGGACAGGGACAGTTGAATGACTTCGAGGTGGAGTGAGGTGCCCCTTTCCCCTGCCACTGGGCAAGGCCCTGGGCTGGTCTGAGCCAGGGGTCTCCTGGGCACTTGGTGAGGGGGAAGAGAGGATGGGAGTCTCCAAGGGTCTGTTCTTTGGGGCCCTAAGGTCCCCCTTTGCTTCCCAGTCCCTTTTCCCCTCCTGAGGATGCAGGAGTTCGAAGGCAGGACCTAGGGTCTCTCACATCTACAGAAGCATCTGTGGAAAGGAGCCAGCACCTCTTCCCCTCCCCACCTGAAAAGAGCACTCTAGGGATGGGGCATGTGGCTAGGCCCGAAGTGCTGTGGGCCAAACGGGGGAGTGTGTGGGCAGGGCACAGGGGTTGGGGGAGGGACACAGGCTGTGACAAATGAGAAAACTGGCAGGGAAGGACTCCCCAGTCTCATGGAGCCTATTTGGGACCCAGCGGAGGTCCTTGAACGATTCCCTCTCTCCTGGGGTGGTCTCCCATCTCTCCCCTGCCAACCACTTCTGGCTGTCCCCTCCCCATCCCCTTCTTGGTTTCTCCGGAGTGCAGCTCCAGGCCCACCCCTCCCTTTCTCACTGGCATTGCAGCCTAGGACACAGGCCCTTCTGGGCACCGAAAGCCCCTTGGCCTGTCCCAGGAACACAGTTCTGGCTTCCTTTCTTGTCTGCTCCTATCGGCTTTTAGATGTCCCAGGCAATGTGGCCTCCCACTCCCAGGAGATCAGCACAAGGCTAAGAGCCCTCAAGAGGCTCCCGAGGCCTCTTTTCTTCTCTAGCCTAAGCAGTTCCGGTGTCTCAGCCAAGAGACAACAGCCCATTTTCTTTATTCAGTGGGTCCTGTAGCCTGTCTCTGGACCTTCTCCAGGAAGAGGCAGGGATGGCTGGATCAGGGGACCCACTTGTCTCTGGACCTTCTCCAGGAAGAGGCAGGGGTGGCTGGATCAGGGGACCCGCTACAGGGTGAGGAAGAGTCTGGTTGTTCCACAGTTGAGACAGTAACCCACAGGGTCTGGGATGGGAAGGGGCGAATACTCTTTGGTAGGCTGGGGATGGGGACAGGGTGGGGATGGGGGAGGCTCATCTCTGGAAAGCCCTGGGACAATGCCACCAGGTTCTCCTTCATGGAGGCCTGGGCTAGGACAGAATGAGGGTGTATGGGGACCCAGGCCAGGCCTGACCCACTGGGCTTAAGTCCCTCCTCCCCATGGAGATCAGAAATGGAATCATCTTTGGCCTCAAGGCCAAGATCTCCAGGGCAAGAGTGGCCCTTGGGAGTATGTGCACCTTCTGTAAGATAATGGCCCTTCAGACAGTGGCAGTCTGACCATGTGCTATCAGCCTTCTGTTTCGAGGCCCAACAACCGAGTTCCTGTGCTCTTTCCCCCACAGGACTCGTTATGCAACCCTTTCTGATTTGGGGAGCTGTCCTCGAGCTTGCCTCAACACTGATCATCCATCCTCCCCAAGCCAGGTGACTATAGACAATTCTGTCATCTCTCTAAGCTCTCGGCCCACATCTGTCCCCCTCCCCTCCCTTTCCCCTCTTCTTCTCTCCCCTCCTCTCCTCTCCTCTGCTCTCCTCTTCTTTGTTCTCATCTCTTTTCCCCTCCTCTCCTCTCTTCTCTTCTGCTCTCTTCTCCTCTCTCCTTCCCTCCTCTCCTCTCCCTTCTTCTCCTCTCCTGTCTTCTCCCTCTTCCCTAACTCCACTCGCTCTCACCACTCACTCTGTACCCCATTACTACCCCTCATTGCCTAGGGTGGTGGGACACAGCTTAACTGGGGCCCCGACCTAGCCACGACTGTGCGCACCTCATCTCCAAGCCTGGCACTTGCCTGTGGTGGCCCCACATGGGGCAAGGTGCACTGGAGCGGGAGGAGGGTCTCGGCACCGTCTGCCATTGCCTGTAGGGGTATGGGCAGGAGGGAATTAAGGATCGTGGCAACAAAAGGAATGCGGAGGGGGGAAAGAGCTTCTCCCCTCTGTGCCCCCCAACATTCCCTGCAGAGCCAAGGCTGGGTGAGCAGCCACCTTCCCTAGGGTCAGGGCTCTCAGCAGGAGTGGGTACTTCCAGCCCCCACTCCCCCCCTTTTTTTTTTGCTAAGCCCCATAGATGGGGACCTGGGGGGGCACCTGCTGCTCCTGCCTTTTTCTCCTGGATGAGTTTTGCAGCTTCCTGGGGCCCTCTGGCCGTTCTGTTGGAGCTGCTTTTGGGGTGGGGGTAGGTTGGGGGTGATGTGTGGCCCCCCCATTTCCCCCCGCCCCCCACCTGGTCCTATACCTCCCATGGGAGGAGCCCCTCCCCCTCCACCTGGGGGGCTGGAGCTGATGTCAGTGTGTGGTGGAGGTCTGTCCTCCCTCCCTGCTGTCACTCTTCCCGAGTCAGGCCCTCATCTAGGGCAGGCAGTGCCTCCAGCCCCAGTCCTCCACCACCCTGGCTGCTGGAGAAGGACACCATGGTATGGAGGAGCATGAGAACAAGGACATAGAGCCGGATCCTGCTGGGGCTGAGGCGGGAGCCCCCAGAGACCGGCAGCAGGGAGGGCTTGTGGCTGATGTGGCCTGGGGGGTCATGGCGGGGGTGGTAGTGGTGGTACTGTTGGTGGTAGTGGTGGAAATAGGAGTGGTGGAATTGCTGGTGGTGGGTTTTGGGGGCCTCAGTCTCCTTGAACTTCTTCTTCTCCGACTCACAGGAGACCCACTGCACGTCACAGCACTTGGTTTCTGGCCGCTTTGGCGAAGTATCCAGCAACCCTGCCAATGGATAAGGAAGGTGTGGTGGGGTGCTAAGGGGACAGATGGCTTTCCTAGAGAGGAGATTTGCAAAGCTGGGACTGTTCTGGTAGCCCTGGCCCAGACTCCTTTCGCCCGCCCCTTAGCACCTTCCCTTTCTGGATACTTCTCTCGCAGGGATCCCAGACAGTTTCTCGGGCATGTTGTGGATAGAGTTGGCCCCTGTGCTCTTTGCCCCTATTCCACTTGGCCCTGTCCCAACCTGGGGACCTCACTGCCAAATCTTCAAGGCACTAACCTTCTAATCTGACTTCCCTGCTGTCCTCCCTGCTCCCACACCCCCAACCTGGTGCCTGTCCTGGGCCCCCAGCCTCCTCCCTCCTCCCCAGTGCTCTGCCTTTACCTGTACAGATAAAGCCAGGAAGCCCTCCGTACACCATTTCCTCATTGTCAGGGAGTATAAAGGGACACCGGGTCTGCACCTCCAGGCAGTACTGCTTGCAGGGCACCCAGCGCTGACATTCCTGCTGGGTCACGCTGAAGTATTCGGAGCACAGCCAGGCCTTGTAGACAGCCTGTGGGGAGAGGAAAGAGCATCAGCCCAGGCACCAGCCCCTTCCTACCTCAAAGGAGAGGGATTAAGGAGGGGTGTACTTGCCCAATCACCCAATGTCAGGATCCAGGGGCCGGGGGAGAAGAAGGGTGTGTGTCAAGACCACTACATCCTACTCTAAAATCTCCCATCGCATAGCTCAAAGTCCCAGGGCCCCTAATCTGCAGTCCTCCAAGACACATTTTTTCATTGGTAAAATCACAAAATTACTCCTATATCTTACCGATCATCCCAGCCAACCCTACTATTTTAGTTGACCCAAGGAGGTATCCTGACTTGTCTAAAGTCACTTCTAATGTGGTAAATTTCAGTTCTGTTCAATTCAACAAACACTTCTTCGGCTGATGGGGTCAAGTTTGTAAATTCAAGAAAGAGATGGAAAGAATAATCCTTGCTCTACCTCATTAGGGTGTTATGTGGATCAAATAATATGACACATACGAAAATGTTTTGTAAACTCTGAAGTGCAATGCAAATGTGAGAGGTTAGTTTTAATGAAAACAGGCATCTGCCTTACCAGGCACCACATGTGTTTTCAAGCTCTACTTAATAATCCACGCTCTGTCCTGGTGGCTTCAGCTCTGGTGTGGGGCAGATACCATGTTTCATTCGGAAACGTTGCTTTGCAGTTTCACTTCATGGTATACTTTCTGTTCCTCATCTAGCCCACGCTTACCAGGCTCTGGGTCCTAGCTGAGGTTCCCTGATCTATACTCTGGCTATCATCAAGCCCACACTTTCTACACAGTAACACTGCTGACGTTTTGGACTGGACAATTCTTTTTTAAAAATTTTTTAAAGTGGTGCCTTGGTGTCTCAGTCGGTGAAGCGTCTGCCTTCGGCTCAGGTCATGATCCCAGGGTCCTGGGATGGATCCAGCCCCACATCGGGCTTCCTGCTCAGCGGGGAGCCTGCTTCTCCCTCTCCCTCTCCCCTTCCTTCCTGCTCGTGCTCTCTCTCTCTCTAATAAATAAAATCTTAAAAATTTTTAAAAAAACAACTAATTAATTAATTAAATTGAAGTATAGTTGACATACAATGTTACATTAGTTTCAGGTTTACAACATGGTGATCCAACAACTCTATGCCATACTCCCCACAAGCGTAGCTACCATCTGTCACCATACAACACTACTACAATACCATTGGCATTAATCCCTGTGCTGTGCCTTTCACTCCTGTGACTTATTCATCCCATGACTGAAAGTCTGTGTCTCCCAGTCCCCTTCACTCATTTTGCCCATCCCTCCGTCCCCTCCCTTTCTGGCAACCTTCAGTTTGTTCCCTGTATTTCTAGGTCTGATTCTGGTTTTTGTTTCTTATTCATTTGTTTTGTTTCTTAGATTCCACGTATAAGTGAAATCATATGTATTTGTCTTTCTCAGTGTGACTTATTGCACTTAGCACAATACCCTCCAGGTCCATTCATGTTGTCTCAAATGGCACAATTGCATTCTTTTTAGGACTTTTATTTTCATTCTTTTATATTCCATCACACACACACACACACAACCCATATCTTCTTTATCCACTTATCTCTCAATAGACACTGGGCTGTTCCATATCTTGCCTATTGTAAATAATGCTGGTATAAACATAGGGGTGCATATATCTTTTTGAATTAGTGTTTTTATTTTCTTTGGGTAAAAAGCCATGGACTGGATACTTCTTTGTAGCGGGAACTGTCCCGGGCATTATAGAACATTGAGCGACATTTCTTGACTCCACCCAGTAGTTGCCAGTCATAACCCCCTCCCATTTTTGTGACAACCAAAAAATGTCTCTGTCCATCGTCAAATGTCCCTGGGGGGTGGGTCAGAATCATCCCCCATTGAGAACCACTCGTCTAGCTCTTTGCTACTGAAAGTGTGGACCTGGACCAGCAGCATCACCATCATCTAGGAGTTTGTGAAAAGTGCAGAATCCCAGGCCCCACCCCAGACCTGCCATGTCAGCACATGCACGTTAACAGGAGGCCCAGGCAACTCTCGCGTATGGGGTTAGCCTTGCCCACATCCTCCCCATATCTTCAGGGGCACCTTGTCATAGTTGTTAGTCACAGCATAGTTTCTTAGATTTCAATGGGCCTCAGAATCCCCTGGGGTGCTTGTTAAATAGGCAGATTAGCTCCCTCCAATTCAGCTTCAAGAGGACTGAGGTGGGCTTAGGAATCTGCATTTTGAACAAGAGTCCTGGTCATTGTGCTGCTGGAAGCCTTTCGATCACACTGTGAACAACGTGGTCAGAGCTTCTTATGTTGACTTTAAACATTTACAGTAAAATACAAATAACTTCACTGTGGACATGAACTTTCACAGTGTATCCCCACAGCAGCCTTTTCCAAAGCAGGGGGTGGTGAAGGGGGGTGGTGGTGGGTGGTAGTGGGTTGTAGTGCAAATCAATCCCCTGAGGAACAAAGTGTTGCTTGGTGCTTTGATATCTCACTGGCATCTCACATTTAACATGCTCTAAATTGTACAGTGAAGTTCTTCATTTTTTTAAACTCCATATCTGCCCTTACTCCCAAGTTTCAACCATTTCAAGGAAGTGCCATGGCCAACTACCCAGGGATTCAAGCCAGAAACCTAGGTGTCAGCCTTTATTCCCCTCCTTCTGTGCACCCCCACATGCAGTCCTTCAGTGAGGCACACCAATTCCTACTCCACTTCCACAACTTTGTGTAGGCCACTATCTTCTGTTGCCTGTACAAGAGTCTCCTATTTGGCCTCCCCACCTCTGCTCTTCATCTTTCCCATCCACTGTTCACACAGGAGTAAGAGTGATCTCAAAACACCACCAGATTCCTATTACTCCCTTGCTTCAAACCCTTCAATGCATTTAGAATAAAACCCAAACCTTTGACCACAGACTTCAAGCCCCTGCATTACTTGGCTCCCATCTGTCTCTCCAAACTCATTTCCTATCTCTTCCTTCAAGCTCATCAAACTCCACATGTACACGCATAGGTTTTCTTTCTTTTCCTTGAACATACCCTACTACTTCTTCCTACCACAGGACCTTGGCTCATACTGTTCTCTTGGCTTGGAATGCTCTCCCCCCACCTTTTTGCATGACTAGGTCCTTCTCATCTTTCAGGTCTCAGTTCAAATATCACCTCCTCAGAGATGGTCTCCCTGACCCCTCTAGTTAGAGGATGCCTTCTCATTACTCCCTCTTTTTCTCAAGTGTTTCTTCACCACAAATATGACTTTGTCTGCATCCTCATTTTGTTTTTCTCAGTCAGCCTCACTAAAATGTGCAATGCATGAGAGCAGACATGGTTTGTTTTATTGACCATTATGTACTCAGCACAATATACATAAAAAATGTCTGCTGACTGAATGAACAGGGCAAGTAAATGAGGACATGTCCCTACTCTCAGAGAAATTCCAGTTTCATAGGTAGATGCATCTAATTTGAATCTATGGCATATGATATATACTGTAGGAGAGGTAAACCCCTGGCCATTGAGGGGAAGCAAATAGAACAGCTAGGGAAGATTTTGGCGAGAAGATAATAGTTTAGCTAGAACTCAAAGGATTTTAGATGGGATGGGTAGAGATGAAACCAAAGGGCATTCCAGGCTAAGGCGACAGCTTACATGGAAGTGTGGAGGTAAGTAAATTCATGGTGTGCTAAAAGAACAGAGTTTTGTATGAATGGAGTGGGAAGGGTACCAATCTCCTGTGGATGGACATTTAAGTTATTTCCAAGTTCTCACTATTATAAACAATGCTTTGGTGAATATCTTCATACACATGTCTTTTGCACACCTGTGTTAAATTTTATTATACAAGTTCCTAAAAGTGAAATTGTTGGGATAAAAGGTATGTGCAAAGGAATGAGAAGGGAATGAAAGGAGGGTCTAAAAGATCAAGTGAAGGTAAGGGGCAGGGTAAGAGAGAGGTGGACAGGTAAGAGGGGGGTTAAGGGGTAGAAAAGAGTGGCAGCAGGGTAGGGGGTACAAGGCAGGAGTGTGTAAGAAAGAGAGAGTGAGAAAGAGTAGGGAGTTGGAGGGTAAGAAATGGTGGTGATGAGGGTAGACCTGGAGAGGAAGAACAGAGTATAAGAGATGGAGGGTTAGGGAGGTAAAGAGATGTAGTGAGAGTGAGAGAAGTTGAAAAGTAAGGAAGAGCAGGGGTATAAGAGGGTGGGGACATCAGAGGGAGTAAGAGGGGGTTTGTGAAGAGGAGGGGTAAGAAAGAGGAAGTCCCAAAGATGAGGGTAAGAGTGAGCAGGGGAATAAAAGTAGCTGAGGAAGATGGGGATATAAAAAAAGCAGGGATGAGAAGATGGATAAGAGAGCAGTAGGAAGGTAGAAGAAATAAAAGCAAGGCAAGAAAGAAAAGGAAATGCCTAGAGCTAAGGGGCCCAGTGCCTCAGAGAACCCCCTCCATCTTTTGGAACCCAGGTTGCCAAGGTAAGGCTCTGTCCACAGCCATTGCCCCAATCTCGGCAGCCTGGACTCAGGGTTGTCCTTTTTTTTTTTAAATAATTTTTTAAATTATATTATGTTAGTCACTATACAGTACATCCCTAGTTTTCGATGTAAAGTTCCATGATTCATTACTTGCATATAACACCCAGTGCACCATGCAATACGTGCCCTCCTTAATACCCATCACCATCAGGGTCCTCCTTAATCCTCACCCCAAAGTGTGTGGAATGGCTCCTTCTTCCACTGATTGTGTTCAGAGGTCCCTGTAGGATTCTCCCTGGGCTCTTCCAGTTCAATATTCCTGCTCCTATGTGAGAAGGCCCAATTGGAGTTGCAGCCCTCCTCCCAGGCAACTGTGATTGGCCTACTAACAGACTATGGTTGCTGGGCACTCACCTGTATGCTCTGGGAGAGAGGGAGGGAGAGAGGGAGGCAGAGGTTGGGAGAGGGGTGGCCTGACAGTGGGAGTGTGGCCTTTCTCCTTAATTAGAAGACCCTCCCTCAAGCCCCATACCCCTTAGCCTGGGTCACCATGGCGACAAGTGGGTGAGCAGATTGCCTGAGGAGGACACCAGTCCTGTGGGTGGTTAGGCAGGAACAGGCAATGAGTTAATGAGGGAAATGGAGGAAGAGCAAAAAGGGGCTGAGTGGTAATCCAATTCTTGGCCTCATAGAGGGCCATCTGAGGCCACTGCTGGCTCACCTGCTTCAGAGGTGGCCTGGGGTCCTTCTCAAGTTAAAAGTCTGGCTCTCAGGGCCACCATCTGGTCAGTAAGCCTGCCTTAGTCTCTGCAGCCCTCTTCCCTTACTGGACCTAAGTAGCTCGCCCCAACTCATCAGTGTGAGGACTGGGCCAGAGAGCACCGTATGTTTGGGCAGTCATAGGGCGCGGCCTGAATAATCATGCATAAGAATGGGGAAGAGCTAGGAGAGCCAGGGTTAGGGAAGCTGTGGGACTTGATGGAGGTGGGCCATGTAGGGAAAAGGAAAAAATGTCTCAGAACCAGACAACAGTCCATTGGGAGACCCTTGGAGATCTCTTGCTCTAGTCTCTCAACTCTGGCTGCATATTAGAATCACTCAGTCTTTAAAAAATGCACTCCAGACAAACGAAGTCAGATTCCTTGTGGGTGGGACCCACACATATGTAGTTTTTCAAAACACCCTAGGTAATTTTAATACGCAGAGAACTATCAGCTTAGCCCTTCTACTTGCATTTTATAGATGAGGAAACTGAGGCCCAGAAAAGGGGGAATGACTTGTCTATAGTCACATAAAATAATGGCAGAGGGAGAAACTTGAAACCTGGTTTCTTGGCTCCAACTCCAGGGTTCTTCTTACTGGACAATTCTACCAATGACTTGTGAATTCCACACTTAGGGGCAGGACACACAAAGGCATACACAGGGAGGGTATCTGAGAACCAGGTTGTCTCTGGGCTTTCAGGCTCTTCAAACTCCAGCAGAAAACACTTCTTTATCATGTGCTGTCCTCTAAGCTTAACCATCCTGGACCCTCGAGGTAGTGGCAGAGGATGGGTGGGGTTGGAAGACTTGACCTGGCAGTGCCCTCCTTTTCCTACAGAACCCCCTTTCCCACCTCAGTCAGGCCACTGCTGGGCTCAATCAAGTTCTGGCTGCTGCAGCCAAGTTGCTATGGGAACTGGGAGGGGAAGGAAGCGGGGAGTAACTAGAGGGAACACCAATTAACCCAAAAAGGAAGCTGGGAAGGCTCTCCCACCCCTCCTCCCAACTGGGCCGCTAAGCCACTCTTAAAATGGGAGCAGGAAAGATGAGGGGGATCCCAAACCCTCCCAGGCTCTGCAGCTGCCAGTTTAGGGAGGACCAGGAGAACTTAGAAAGCCCTACCTTCCTGTTTCCTGGTTTGCACCCCTGGCCAGGGCACCCTCATCCCTACGCTCCTTTGTAAAGAAGTGTCTGACTTCTCCTGGCCCCCAGGATGCTGTGTGAATCTACACAAGTGAGTGTGTACACACGCAGAGCCCAAAGCCAAGACTCAGGGCCAGAAGCCACCCTGGACTCCTTGGTGTAAGAGCTGGAAAACCATCCAGAGAGAGGAGAGCTTCTGTTCTTGCCAACCAGAAAGTCGGCAGTTTCTTTCTTGGCTTCCAACTTGCTAATGTCCCTAGGGCCTGTTTCCCCATCCAAATCCTCCCTACAGACCTTCTCTTTATGGCTGCTTATTTTCTTAATGTACTCTTGGGACCCTTGGCCAGGAGCTGCAGCTGCAGAGCCTGTGGAGGCAGAGCAACACTCCGGGCTAGACTTGGGGATGAAACCCACTATCCACAGCACACAAGTAACCACCCCGCCCCCAAATTTTACCAAGGAGGAAACTGAGGCCCAGGAAAAGGGATTGGTTTAGCCATATCAGAGGCATGCAAGAAATCAGCCTCAAACTCAGGATTAAAACAGGTACTCCGACAACTAACTCCGTGCTCCATCAGCACACCTAGAATTTTGTGAGGTGCCTCCTTGGGCAGGGTCCAAAAAGAGCCACATGCTCCTATTCCTGATTCTGGGCTTTCAAAGAATTGGATCAGAACAGGGTAAGGTCAAAGTCAGTCTCCAATTCAGGGAAAGGAGATCATGGACATAACTCTGGAGACAGCTGTAATTCACTGGGATTGGCAGAGTCAGACTGGGATTAGAGGCATTACAGGGAAAATCCAGGTGGATGATATGGCTTTACTTAAGTGGCTATAAAAATAAGCAACAGCTTTCCTGCTTCAGAGAATGAGCAGTCATGGGTCCAAGTGGCCTGGCCTGACCTGGAGAAAAGGCAGGGGAGATAGTTGGAGAGGTGGCTAAGAACTTAAAGCCAGTGCAGTTCCAGAGGCACCTCACACCTCCAAACTTCCCAGGCCACCTGCTCAAAGGCCAATGGCTGGGTGGGCCTGGCTTGGCCAGGGGCAGTTTGATCAGTGGAAAAGTGTTGTTCCTAACGCGGGCGTAGCTCTTAAGGAGCCTAGATGATCCATATCAATCAGAAGAGCAGAGGATGCAGGTTCATGACCACTCCAGAATGGAAGGGACTGTGAGAATCATCACTTCCCTGTCTGCTGTTGGAATTTCCACTCCAACACCACTGCCAAGCACTGTTGTCACAGTGCGTTTATTCTCTCCTAGAGCAGCCTATATCTTCAGACAACTCTAGCAGTTAAAGAAGTTCTTTCTTCTTTCGAGCTGAGATAATGCCTCTCTGTGGCTTAACTCATGGTTCCTACTAGCTCTACAGTCAGCTTCCTGTCCCCCTGGCTAGCCCTGCAGTTATTTGTAAACTTCCCTGAGTCAGGTCTTCCCATTCATTTGTTCATGCCATGATCACTTTCTGAACATCTTCTGAGTATGTGGCGCTGTGATGAGGGGCTACATATGATAAAGATGAATAAGATAAGATTGCTATCTTCAAGAAGAAGGAGAGACAACCATGTGAATCAATCATTGTAAGTCACTGTGCTAAATAGTATGTACTTGGTACAGTGCTAGCGTAATGGGAAGAGTGATCAACTGTGTTTTGAAGGCTGAGGATAGGAAGACATCTCCATGTGGAGAAGGCTTGGGTTGGGGCTTGGAAAAAATTAGTAGAAGTTCACTAGGTGGAATAGGGCAGGAATAAGTGTACTTGAAGCAAAGGAATCAGCAGGTATAAAGGTCTGGAGGTGTGAGATAGTGCTGGGTTCAGACACTGTAAGTAGTTTATCTTAGTTAGAGGCTGCAAAGGGGAGTGTAAAGAGAGGTGAGGCTGCAGAGGAAGGCCATGACCATGTGATGATATGCTCTGGATGCCGAGGAGGAGGTGGGCTTCATCTTATAGGCAATTGAAAGCCTTTAATGAGTCTTGAATAATTGCTTTTTAAAAGATCACTTACCACTTTTGTGGCTAACTTTTCAGGCTATGTTTGAAAATGATGGATGTTGGAGTATAGGCATCAAGACTGCGGGTAGGGTGGCTAGTTAGGAAACTATTGCAGTAATTTGAGTGAGAGATGATGGGGACCTCAACTAAGGCAGTAGCAGCACAATTAAGAAATGGAGAGAAGGGGTGGATGTGAGAAGAGACATCAAGGAGGTAGAATCAACAGGATAACTTATGGAGGTAGGGAATGAGGGAGAGGGAGGATGACTACCAGGTTTCTAGCTTGGGTGGCAGGATGAATAGTAGTTTCATTCGTTAAGGAAGGGAAATCAGGAAGAGGAGTAGATTTGGGGGCGAAAATGATGAATTCTGTTTTTGACCATATTGACTTTGAAGTATATGTGGGTCAACTAGGTAGAAATGTCAAGGAGGTAGTTGGACATAATGGTCTGAGCTCAGAAGGAAGGTCTGGGCCAGAGATAAATCACCAAGGGATAAGGGGTTAATTATTAGAAAATGGTAGGACTATACTTTCCCCTACCCTTTGAAGTTAGGCATGACCCTGTGACTTACTTTGGCCAATGAAATGTGAATTGAAGTGACACAGATCACTTTTTGGGAGAAGCTTTAAGAGTTGGTATATGATGTGGCACATTCTCTTCCCTCTGCCACAGACTGTGGAAGCAGAGTTGAAACGGAACCTCCACTAGCCTGGGTCTCTTGGTGACTATCGTGAGCAGATGCTCCCTGCTAACCTGTTTTGGACATGTCCTGTGAGCAAGAAATAACTGTTTGTTTTGTTAAGCTTCAGATGATTAGGAGTTGTGTGTTGCTGCAGCATAACCTAGCTCACCCTGACTGATAAAGCAAGAGCAGAAGCCAAGGAAGTTGGATAATATTGCCTAGGGAGAGGGAGCACAAAGAGAAAAGGACCAACAGTGGATCCCTGGAAAACAGTAACATTTGAGGGAAAGGTGGAGGAAGGGAATCTGATGAAGATGGGGGAGTGGCCTAAAAGATTAGAGGAAAACAGAAAAGAGTAGCATTCTGTAAATTAGGGGAGGAGAGAGTTTCCAAGAAGAGGGAGTGGTCAGCAAATGAGGACTTAGAAACATGCTGGCAGTCTCACCATGGTGAGGACGATTTCAGTGGAGCAGTGGCGGCAGAAACCAGACTGTAGCAAATGTGAAGGAAGGCAAATGTGAAGGAAGAAAAATGGAGATAGCTATGTGTAGACCACTCTTCTAAGGAGCCAAACATTCCCAGTTTCTTTTCCTCAATTATTTCATAGGATGTGGTTTCTAGTTCTCTCTTCTATCCCAGTTGTTCATATTCAGATGAGTTCCTATTTTTCTGTGTCCCTTGCAACAGGACTCAATTCCCAAACAGAGTTTATCAAAACAGTCAAGTAGAAGTATCAGCCCTCCTGACCTGGAAGCTCTGTTTCTGTTAATGCAGCCTAAGACCACATTTGCTCTCCTGGGGACTATGTGGTGAATACCATTCTGGTAATTCAGTGGAGAGAGATGGAAAGAGATAGGCCTTCCCGGAGTGTGGGATCAAAGGCACAGCCTAGATCAAAGTCCCTGCAAGGAGCCCAAGCCTTCTGGTAAGACTTCTGTATAAATTAAATCCTTGAGACTGTAGGCTCCCTGAGGACAGGGATTGTATCTCACTTATCTGTGCATTGCCCTTAGTGTTTCACATGGAGCTAGGTATATACAAAACGTGCTTGCTAAGTACTTGAAATCTGAGCACTTGAAAATGAAGCCTCCAACAACTAGCCCAGACTGGAGTAAGGTGGAGAACTGCAATAAAAAGGTAGAAGTAACGGGTTATGTAAAGTTAATGTGTTTGCATGAATTTTACAGTTCTGATGGGGGAAATTGGAGATGTATTAGCGAAAAGTCATAGAGAACTAAGCAAAAAAGAGGCAAATATTAACTCCAGGAAAACAAGTTGACCAAGGAAGGAAATGTAATCAAGTATTCTATATGACTCAGCTGTGAACAATATTTATAGTCTTAAGAATGTAAAAATGGAATACTGTTAAAATCAGAAATTGTGATATGCCAATATTGGATGTATGAAGGGAGGGGAGTATGAGTGCACATACAGTGCTACTGGTAGTAAGAGAGCTAAATCCTCCTCTAATAAAATTAAGTCAATAGATATTTAAAACAAAAAACTCAAGGAATTGTAGTATTGGCATGCCATTTTGAAATGTGGGGATAAATATCAGAAGAAACAGCTAAGAGATTTGGAAATATTTAACTCTGAAGAGTGAGGCTCAGGGGTTGAGCAGAAGGCTTCTGTTTTAATTATAAGCATTGAAATCTATATTTATCATTTGAAAGTCATTAAATTATATACACACACACACACACACACACACACATATATATATAATTCACACACGTACACACACACTGATATTTAAAACAGACAAATCAAGAAATAGCAGTATTGGCATACCATTAGAAATGTGGAGATAAATATCAGAAGAAAAACGTAAGAGAATTTCAAGTGTTTGACTCTGAAGAGTGAGTATACATATGTAGCTTATACAGGTTTCTTAAAATTATGGACATATAATACTTTCATAAAATGAAAATGAAACAAAAAGATAAACTTACCTGCATCCATGAACCTCAAAAACAATAAAACATCTAAGACTTAATCTGACCAACCTCACCAGACTCAGTCCCAAAGCCCCAGGCCCTGCACTGCCCAATCCTGGATCATCTACTCCATCACCACTGCCTGGGCCATGGGCTTGGGCCAGGTCAGCTTAACAGGCCAACAGAACTAATGAGTGGTCCTATAGCCAGAGAGAGGAACTAATATGAGAGGACAGGAACTTTGGGGGCTTCTGTGCCCCATGGTTTTGCAGGACACCACAGGAATGTTGCCAGTGTGACAGTGACAGCTGTAGCTTCCTTTGAGCTGCACACAGACATGTGCAGCATAAAATCCCACTGCCCCCTCCCAGACACAGCTGTCTGCCACACATTGCTAGCCCTGGGCCCAGGCCCAGAAAGCAATCTCTAGCCTTCCACCAGGATCATTGTGAAAGCAGCTCCCTGACCCTGCCTTACCTCCTTCCCCAAATGCAGTACCTTGATAGACAGATGAGAGGCTGGGGAGAACAGAGACCTGATAAAAGGATCTGTCAGCCGTACTTGGTCTCTAGGGATGAGGTGAATCAAGGCTTTGGAGTCCTTCCATCTCTGCCTCTTTCTCTCCCCACCTAAGCATGTCTTTGTGCCCTTGCTCACTAGAATCTCACCAGTTGCCTTCTGGCTCCCAACCTCCCACTCCCACGCCAGACACTTCACCGCCTGCTCCCAAATTACCTTTCCCTTCTCCTAAGCAGTCCATCCCAGTGTTGTCAATCTCAATTGGGTATTCAACAGTCATTTGGATGAAACACATCTAATTAAGGTGAGAATAATACTGGCTGCCATTTATTAAGTGCTTGCTATATGCCAGGCTCTGTTCTAAGCAAGTGACATTTATTAACTCATTGAATCCTTGCAACCACCCCCTGAGGTGGAGACATATTTACGGGTGACAACAGGAAGGACCAGAGAGCTTACATAACTTGCCCAAAGCCACACAGCCAGTAATAATAATGGCGGCTACCATTTTGTGAGCATTTTCCATTCCATAGATACTGTAGTCTTAAGGTTAGCACATTGTATGCCATTTAAGCATTACAATGACCCTATTTCTTAATTTTCAAATGTGGAGAAAGTGAGGTTCCAAGAGAGTGAAAGAATATGTTTAAGGTCTCAACAACTATTTTATGGAGAAGACCGATTTCAAAGCCAGATTTACCAGGACTTCAGTGCCCAAGCTCTTATATGCCCCTTGGCTGGTCTCTCCATTTCACTACTACCACTGAAGGAATTAGCTCTTTACTCAAACAAATCTTTTTGATGGAATTTCAGGTCAAGTTGGAGAGAGATTTCTAGGACTAATTGGAAGAGTGATTTTCTACCATCAGTGTATTCAGCCCATTTCTTATATGAGTAAGGTTTTCCTTGTAAGGGGATGTGGGGGGGGGGAGAACATTTGGGCACTATGGGCTATACACGACCATTTCCACTCTCCCGTCAAAGCACTCCATTCCCACTTTCCTCTAAACACACACACAAACACATACCTTGGGAGAAGGAGATGTCGAAAAGAGGCAACTACTGCTCTGTTTCATCCAAACCCATCAGCTTCCTATCCAGAGCCTAAGGCTCGCTATTTCTGCTTTAATCTTTAGCAGCTGGCGAAGGGAGTGCAGCTGTCTCCCTGTAGAAGGGTTTTCTTGCCTTTGGACACTGGCTCTCCCGTTCCAGGTCCTAGCATTTAGGGGCTTCTGGAAATGTCTTGCCCTGGAAGATTCCAGTACAAGAGTCCATTCCCTCAGAAAGGCCTCAGGGCACTCTACCTAATGGCTCCTACCCAGCATGCCCCAGAAATGTCCGCATTGCAAAGCCTTTGCTCAAGTCAGAAGGAGAGTCAGCTAAAGCTGGTTTCTGATTCTGGCCCTGCCAGTGGCTAGCTTTGTGAACTTGGACAAGTCACCCATAAGGAGGCAGGGACTCAGCCACTAATTTGCTAGGTGGCTATGAGCAAAGTACTTTCCCTTTCTGGGCCTCAGTGTGGATCCAAGAAGGTAGTCCCTAGGGAGGCAGCATGTGTGCGAGGGTCAAACATCTTTAAACTCCATCCTGTGGTCAAATCCCATGTCTGCTCTTACCAGTTATGAGACCTCAAGCAAGTGACTTAAATTCCCTGATCTCCATTTTCTTCACATGCAAAATGGGGATAATAAAGGCACCTATCCTTGCCTTTCTATAAATTATGTCTGTTAAGCAACTAGCATAAAGCTTTACCTATAGTTTAATTGCCCAGCCGGAGATTGGGTAGTCCCACTGCCTTCTGGCAATCAAATCCCTGGATTTGACCTGGATTCAAATTCCAGCTCCAACTCTTACTAGCTGAATGACCTTGAGCTAGCTACTTAATCTCTCTGAACCTGTCTTCTCCTATGTAAAATGGGGATAAATATTCTTGGACTTCACAAGGCAGACGAAAGAATTAAGGGTCTGGGATAGTTCTTTTCTTTCCCATTCCCTCCTTTCAGCTCTAAGATTGAAACAACAAATGAGAAAAATAACTGCCACAAATGTGATCAGAAAAAGGTTAAAATCATTAATACCTATAAAAGAGTACATAAAAATCAATAAAAAACCACAAGACGCAAACAGACACAATTCACAAAATGGGCAATACAAATGGCCTATAACCAAGAAAAACAAATTTTTGACCTAAGGAATGCAAATTAAAAGCCAATGCTATACCATTTTTCACCCCCAAATTAGTAAAGCTTTAAAAATATGATAGTCAAGGCTAGAAAGGGGTGGTAAAGTAGTCCCACGCTTTTGGTGAAGTTATAGGCTAGACTAATCCTTGTGGAAAGAAATTTGGTGAGAAAGAAATTTGTATGTCAAGAGCCTTGAAAAGGTTAATACTCTTTGATTCTGTTAGACGAGTCCCAAATGTTCATCTTGTGGAATTAATGTTTATGCTCCCATTTGTATGCAAAACAAAGGAAAGAAAAAGTCATTGTGTGTGCAAATGTTTATGTAAGCTCAGAGACAGGGGCGGAAGGATACACACCAAATTGTTAACATCAGCGACCTCAGGGCAGTGGCTCTGGGAGGCTTATTCATGTTTTCTTTGTAAACCTCTGTATTGTTAGATTTGGTACAATGAGCGTGCAGTATTTTGTGATTTGAGAAACTCAGCAAAGTAGAGAAATAAGAAAAATATGATTGAGATAGCATTTATTAAAAAAGGAATCATAGATCTGACAGATTTATGAACAAAGATATTCATCATAGCGTCAATTACAATAGAAGTTGGAAGTAAAGTAAATATCGCATAGAGGACTACTTCAATAAATTGCACTATATTCATGTGATAGAATATTGTACACTCCTCAAGACTGATGTTTTTGTTTAATTACATGGAAAGATACTCGGTATAACTTTTAACAGTAACTGAAAAGAACAGGGTAAAAAAACTGTATGATTTCAACTATGTAAAAATAGGCAGTCATGTCTATTAGGGTGGCTCTTATCAAAACAGGGAAAATAGTAAGTGTTGGGAAGGATGCGGAGAAATTAAGAACCCTTGTGCGTGGCAGGTAAGAATGTAGAATGGTACAGCTGCTGTGGAAAACAGCGCGGTGGTTCCTCAAAAAGTTAAATGTAGAATTCCCATGCGATCCAGCAAGTCCGCATCTAGCTATGTACCTCCAACAATTGAAAGCCAGGACTTGAACAGATGCTTGTATCCCAAAGGCCGTAACGACATTATTCACAATAGACAAAAGGTGAAAGAAATGAAATCTTATGTCCACGCAAAGGCTTGTCCGTGAATGTCCAGAGCAGCTTTATTCGGAACTGCCCAAAGGTGGAACTAACCCAAGTGTCCATAGAGATGAATGGATAAACAAAATATGGTAGATCCAGACAATAAAATATTATTCAACCATAAAAAGGAATGAGGTGCTGATACAGGCCACAACATGGATGAGCCTTGAAAACATTACGTTAAATGAAAGAAGCCAGACACAAAAGGACATGTAGTGTATGATTCCACGTAGATGAGGCTCCTAGAGGAGTCAAATTCATAGAGAGAGAAGGTAGGATAGAGGTTACCAGGGGCTGGGGGAGGGAAGAATGCAGAGTTACAGGGTACAGAGTTACAGGGTACAGAGTTTCTGCTTAGGAGAATAAAAACCTTTTAGAAATGGATGGTGGTGGTGATTACACAACATTGCAAAGGCACTTCATGCACCTGAACTGGGCACTGAAAAGTGGTTAAAATGGAGAACTTTATGTTATGTCTATTTTAAGATACTGAAAAAACTAAACAGATATATATATAGGGGCGCCTGGGTGGCTCAGTCGGTTAAGCGTCCGACACTTGATTTCAGCTCGGGTCCTGGTCTCGGGGTCCTGGGATGGAGCCCCATGTCTGGCTCTGCGTTCAGTGGGGAGTCTGCTTGGGATTCTCTCTCTCCCCCTCCCTCTGCCTTTCCCCCACTCTCACTCTCTCTGTTTCTCTCTTTCTGAAATAAATAAAATCTTAAAAAATGATATGCCACAAAAAGACATATTTAGAAGGAAATACACTGTAACATTAAGAGTGTCTCTGGGACCTTTTACCTGTTATACTTCTATTTTCCAGAATTTCTCAGAGACCATTTTTTTTGTAATTGGAAAAATTTTTAAAGATTCTGAGTCTACAATTCTGGAGGACTGACTTGGTTGGAAGTTCTAGCTGAGGTGACCACTAAGCAGATATGTTCACCTTTCACAGATCTGCCAGGTTGCCAGGCTATCCAAATAATCGAATAAACTTACAGGAAATAATGGTAACTCCCACCACCATGCCTTGTCCCTCGGCAGGCAGGCAGAACTTGGTGAGTTGGCATTTCCTTCTACCGCCAAGAGAAGCCTAGCTCTCCCAGGCCAGGGCTCACCTAAACAGCGGCACGGCAAGTGGGTGTCCAAAGCTCAGAACAGGCCTCGGCAGGCTCTGGGGTGACAAGGTCTCACTGTTTCCACTACCAGCTCTCCCAGCAGGTGCCAGGTGGGGCTCAGGCCTGTGCTAGGCCTGCCTAGGAGGACCTCCTCCCCTCCTGCACCGGAGGAGGCTGAGAACAGAACAGTTACCTTCCTCCAGGCAGGAGGAGCCCGGCCCCTCCCACCTCCTGTGTAGAGCCTGCAGAGAAAGGGGGCAGCAAACACCACCCTTCCTAGTACCCATCCTCTGTCATTCTCCCAAGAGGATGCTGGTGACTGTCACTGGGTATCAAGGACAAGAGGCTGGGGGGCTGAACAAAGAGGATGTCGGTGGGTCCCCACTTTGCACCTGAGCCACTCCAGGGGGCCCCAAGCTGCCAGTAGGCCTTGCTGGACCTCTTCTGAGGTCAGGGTGGCCTTGCAGCCCAGTCTCTCAGCAGCCAGCTGGGCATTGATTCCGACAGCTGGAGGAGATCATTAACATTTTCTTTGTACACGTGTGCTCTTGGGAAAGAACAGACAGACCTGATTTTTTATCCCAGTCCCTCCACCTTTTGGCTATGTGGCATGGGTGGGTCACCTGACCTCACTGAGCCTCAGCTGTCTCATTTGAAAAGTGGGGATAATGACAGTACCTGCCTGCTGGGATGATTGGATTTAAATGAGTTTAGGGACACATAGAAAGCCCCTGTCATCTCGCCGGCACTCAAAAGCTTGCAGTTTTCTTTCCCCTTTTCCCTGTTCCACCCCTTTCTTCTTTGCTGCCTGTTTGCCCAGCCTTCTAGCCCAGAGACTTGTGGCCCGGGTTCCAGCTCCCTTCCCCAGGATCCGTTTGAACAGGAGTTTTGGTTCTGGCAGCTCCTGTCACTCTGTAGTAACTCCCTCCCTCTCCAGGGCCAGCTGCAGCTCGCCTGTGCCCTTGCACTCCCCTCTAAGCACCTACCTGGCTCAAGGTGTCAAAAATTCAGGCCTTCCTGAACCTGCTCTTATGCCTAGGGAGAAAAGTCTGATCCAGCATCCCTGGCTGCCCGCATGCATTCTGGTCTAAGTGCCTGTAGCCACAAGAGCACAACACACCCATTCCCCTGAGACCTCCCAGGTCAGCGTCGGTCAATGGTGCTTCTGGAAGCCTGTGTTTGTCTAGACCCCTCAGAAGCTGCCCCTGGCTTTCCAGTAAACACCTGCAGCTGGAATCAGCGTGTGGCTGAGACGTGAGCTAAGGTGGGGGTGGGGGGCAGGTTTGATGCCTGGTCTGCATGGCCACACAGCAGGTAAACAGCTTCCGAGGGTGGGAACACAAAAGAACTGCCCTGAGGGAGAAGATTTTCTAGGGCAAACTCCCACCCTTGAGCCTGAGGTGTCTTCCTACAACCCCACCTACACATGAAGGGGTGGGGGTGCCCTTTCCATGAGGTACCAATGCCTGGAGAGGAGTCGACATGCACCCATAGGACTTAGACGCGCCCTCTCGGACTTGTGAGGTGTTCAGAGATCTCTGACCCTCTTTTATTCTCAGCCCCTCCCACTGTCTTCCCTTCCCTCACCCCCGCCTCCATTGCCTCCACTGTGTTCAGCAGACTCTTCCAGCCAGACCATGAGACTAGGTGGGAGGCTGCTGGGCTCCCTTCCTCCACCTAGCTCCCCCCACCCCCACCTTCAGGAGATACCAGTGTATCCTTCCTGGAGGTTCCCGTTGCTATGGTGACTATAGTAGTCAGGCACCAGCCTGTGGGAAGGATGGGAAGTAGCCATGAAGAAGACTGTGTGTCCGTGTGAGTGTGTGTCTGTGTCCAAGTGTATGTGCATGCACACGTACACATGTCCGCTCTGAGCAGGGAGGGGAGAAGGCAGGGAGGACACAAAAGCAGAAAGGGAGAGGGGGAGGCAGGGAGGGGACAGAAGAGGGGACCAGAAGATGGAAGGGGAGGCATGAGAAGGCACGGGGATAAGGGAGGTGCAGTGTGAATGGGGTGTGAGAGATGCAAGGGGTGAGGGGGCATGGAGGTTATCAAGGGCAAGAGGTACAGTGCAGGGTTCAGGGGGGGATTGGGGGGAGGCCAGAAGAAGGGAAAGACATGGGGTAAGGATTGGGAGGGGTATGTGGTAGAGGTGGGTGATGAGGGGAGGGGAGTGGGATGGGAGATAGGGCAAGGGGCTGGAGGTAACTGCTGGGAGAAGTGGGGGTTGGAGGAGTGTAGGGGTGAGGATTAGCAAGTGAGGTGTGAGGTATGGTTTGGGAATGGTCTAGGGCGATCTTCTAAGAGGAGATCAGAAAGGTTGTGGGGCCACTGGTATGTGGATGGGGGATATTGAGTGTGGGCTAAAATTTGGGAAGACTATGGGGGGCGGGGTGGGTCAGATGGGGGTGAGGTGGTCTGGAGAGGTGTGGGCAGCATGAGGTCACTTTCCCCCTCCCACACTTAATCCACCATAACCTTGTCTGAGCTATGCACATTGCCTCTTCTCTGTCCCCGCGTCCTTCCGGAAGCCCAATGCTCACATTCCTGGGCAATGAGCTTCTGGATTTAGAGGCTCCTCCTCAGGGGAGGCTTTGCCATGCTTCCCAGGAGGCCACGTCTTAACTGCCTCCCCCTTCTTCCAGCCCCCTGCCCCTGCCGCCCCAGCATGGAACAGAGCACCCTCTTTGCCTGTGAGAACCCTGGGTCAGGGAGGCCGACTGTGGGGCTCGACTCCTGGCCTGCAAGCTTGGGTGACAACAGGGACCACTGCCAACTTATAGCATCTGCCCTTTGCCCCGTGACCTGAGCTCCCTGCTCTCAGCATCAGTGTTAGCCCAGGAGTCCTGCTTGGCAGGAAAGCTGTGGCAGGTGGGAGGAGAAAGGAAGGCAGTGAGGCAGAAACAGCTGCCAGCCGGAGTGAAAGAAGAGCAAGGCCCCAACGGGTATGGGCAGAAGGTGATGCATTGGCTCTGGCCGTCCCCCCTCTATGTGGAGGTGTCAGGCCCCTCGCCAGCCCCTCCCATCCAATGCCACTGTTCTGGGAGCAGGCTCTGCTCAGGGGCCTAAACCCCGCACTGAAACAGACCTCAGAGGTCACCTGTCCAACTCCTCCCATAACCTGGAGTTATAGCCGTCACCACAGCATTTCCTCCAAGGGTCTGCCTGAGTCCGGCCACACGTTTGCCGGGAGCAGGAGCTTACTTCCCCTGAGGGCAGTCTGTTCCCTCTTTGGAAGGAAAAAAGCTGCTAACTGAGCCACTCCGATGTGCCAGGCCTAGGTGCTGTGCAGACTTGTCATTAATAATGGCCTCACAGGGCTGTTATGATGGATTAGCTCCAGTTTACAGATGAGAAAAGTGAGGCTCTGAGAGTTGAAGTCCCTAGCTCAAGGTCACACAGGGAGCAGATAAAAGAGCTGGGTTTGATCCCAGGACTTTGGAACTACAAAGTCCCTATGGGGGCTAAGCAGGACATGCTTCTTCTGAACCATGACAACTCTTCTGGGGTTTGAAGTCAGAGATCACATCCTCCTGAGTCTCCTCATCTCCAGGGGAAACAGCTCCTTCAACTCTATCCAGGAGAACCTGGGTTCCAGCCTCCTCCCCACCCGCTCAGTGTGAGATCCAGAATGAAACGCACAGTCTGCCAGGTGGGTTCAGGCCTGTCCAGAGCAGAGTAGAATTATCACATCCTTCCTTGGCACCAACCTTTACTTCTGTGGCCCTATAGCTGGTAAGAGAGTGAATTGTCCTTCTCTTGGGCTTCTATCCCTTCTTGGATCAGAACTCTGAGAGAAGAAGCCAGGGTTTTGTTTTCATTTCCACCACTCCCCGTAGTCACAAGGTCCTAAATTTTAAGTGGGAGACGGGCAGAGGTGGGGGAAGAGGGGACAGGGGACGGGAACCAGGCAGGGGCATGGCAGGGCTGGGAGGATGGAGAACTGTGGGGGGGGAGGTGAGGTGTCTGTCTGGCAGGGCTGGGAGGGCCGGCCAAGGGGAGGGGGAGGGGAGGGCTTCAGGGCTGTGTGCACAGGGAGATAAGTGCCTGGTGGAGCACTGGGCTGGGGTTGGCAGAGGCCAGGGTGGGGATGGGCATCGGCCTGCCTAAGTTAACATCCCTTGTTGTGTGAGAGGAAGTCAGTCGCACATTAAGGAAATGTTGCAGCTGGTACTAAATTGGGAGGTGTCACAGGCAGCAGTGAGGACAGGTATGATTCGTGGGGCCCTGCATGGCCCAAAACAGGGGCAGACACTGCCGAAGGAGAGAACAGGGTTTCTGGAGCTGCCCAGGAAAGATCTGACTGAGACACTCAGGACAGGGCCCCAGGGATGGGGGTCACCTGGGCCTGCAGCAGCGGCTCCAAGCTTGGTTTCCAGAAGTAGAGGAAGCCTCCTCATCCTGGCCTGGGCTATGGGCTCTCCACCTGGTGGGAAGCTTTGAGGTTGAGGCGTCATCTCCAAGGGATCCCATCTGGGGTAGGGGCTAGACAGAAGAGGGCTTGGAGCCTGGGGGCAGGCCTGGGAATGGGCAAAAAGGACCGGGATAGAGGTAGAGTGGTGGGGTGAAGGGAGGGAGGCTGTAGGTAGGAGCAGAGCAGGGCTGCCTTTTCCCTCAGTGCCCATAATACAGCTGGAATCCAGAGTCCTGTGGGTCTAGGCCTCAGCTGAGGCAGCGAGCGCGGGAGAGGAGTGGGAGACACCAGGAGGAAGCAGGCACTGCCCTTCTCCCAGCACAGCTGGCAGCAAGAGAGCAGGCGGAGTTCACTTGAGAGGGAGAGCAAGAGAGTGACAGTGACAGCCACAGCAGCAAGGAGACAAAGGAGAGCAGGGAGGGCCCTGGCCATGGGGAACTCGATGGGAGGCTATGGCAAAAGCATGCCTCTACTCCTCTGCAGAATGTGCAGGTTGGAGGCCTGGCACTCCTGCTCGTCAGCTAAGCGACCTCAGAGGGCAAACTGCTTGGTCCCCCTGCACCTCGGTTTCCTCGTCTGTCAAATGGGGATAATGGTGCTGGTATCGCCATCCTCCCTGGGCAGTTGTGATCTCGTAATATCTGTGAGAGAGGTTAAAACCCTAAGCCTAACACCCATGTCAGGGGTTATATTATTACTACAAAACACTATCAGCTCTCTCTTCCCATTGATCTCACAAAAGACTCAGGATGTGGACAGAGCAAGGATTATGGGTCCTGTGTCCCAGATGAGGAAATGGGAGCTTAGAGAAGTGAAGTGACATGCCCAAGGTCACACTGCTAACAAGTGGTGGAGGTGATGCGGTCTCCGGAATCCAAGACATCAGCTGTCTTTCTCCTCCATCAAAGTGCTTGGGAAAGATAATTAATACGGGGGATTATCATTGAGTGTGGGATCAGACTGAGCTTGGAGCCAACTACAACGTGGGAAAAAAACCCATGGGAAAGTTGTGGCATGGTCTCTCACTCATCCCGGTGACCAAAGGGAAGGAGAAGGATTGGGGCTATGGGGCTGGAGGGAGGGCCACAGAGAGAGACATCCTTTATTCCATCTGCTGTGGACCACATCCCTCTGCTCTCACTGAGTGTATATCTGTGACTGACATCGAGGGTGTGTGTGTCTCTCTCTATGACAAAATGTGTCCTTCTTCATGTGACAGTTCTTCCGCCTGCCTGGGTGTCTCTGGCATCATAGGAGCTATGCGTGTGTGTGACAGGGTGTCTGCCTCTCTGAAACTGTTTGTGGGTGTGACGACCTCTCTCGATCTCTGTATGACTTTGCCTGGGGTGGTGGTGGTGGTGTATGGCAGTGTGTGTTTGTCTATCTGTCTGTACACCTTTAAGAAGTGGAATATCTCATTTGGTAGTGTGAGTGAGGCAGTGAGTCAGCTGAGGCTGAGGGAGGCGGGAGGGAGACTGCTAGGTTACGAGAACAGGAAAAAGGAGAATGAGAAAGTGAAGTCAGGAGCAAGGAGCCACCCCTTTCCTCCCCAGTCCCCTGCCCAAATCCTTAAGGAGCCCACCAAGAGCGTGGCACCCTGAAGAAGTCCACAGGGGGCATGTTAGTTGGAAAGGGGCACTTTCTGCCCCTCCCCAAGGCCTCAGAGGGAGACAAGCTAGGATAGGAGTCACTGTCTCCCTCTCCAGCTCTCAGCCCCCCGCTCTAGGAGGAGTGAGGCCACCACCCCACCTGGTCTCCTCCTCACTTGACCCTTTGACCTTGCTATTCTCTTTTCTCCCAAAGGCAGGCCACCTGGCCAAGCTGAGCAAACAGAGCAGTAGCATCACATCCCAAATGTTTACAGCCGCCATGCACCTATTGTCCAGAATGACCCTGCCGAGGGTCAGGAAGTTTCTCCATACCCAGCTCTGCCCTAGGCAGGCGCGTTCTGCAGTGGCCTCCCCTCCCCTCTGGATGCCTGTCACCAGCAGCCAGACAGCCGGCTTTCCCTCCACTGCTACCCCAGTGTGCTGGGAAGGCACTGGGAGTTTTGTAATGCAGCAACCGCCAGTGGCCCTCCCACCAGCCGCTGTACCCCGTTCCCCAACTCCTTTTATCAGGGAAGAGGAGCTGGCAGGTTCCCTCCTTGGGAGAAGACAGGCACCCCTGGGCTCCAACTCAGGTCATATAAGGTCAATAGAGCTGAGTGCCCCACCGGCAGGAATGCCTCTTCTCTCACCCACTGGCAAGGGCCACAGGGTGAGGGTTAGGTTGCCAAATATTTTTCCTTCCCCCTTTGGCCTTCCCCCTGCACCAGTCAGTCCCAGGACTTTCAACACCGGCTCCGGAAAGGAAGGGGCACCCCTGGCTGAGGCTGGAGGCCGGGGGCGGGGGTGGGGGTGTGGGTGTGGGGAGCGATTTGCCAGATCCCTCTTTCCGCCCCTTTGCCCATGACCCCTCCCTCCTCATGCAGGGGCGGGGCGCCAGGAAGCCCCAGTCCGAAGGTGCCCAAACCCGGAATTAATAGAAGTTGGCCGGGTGGTTAACTGACCTGAATCCCTGAGGCACCCTTCTCTGGGGAGGGTCCCAAGGTAGCACTCGTAGTGCCCTACTGTGAACGGTGGGGATGATGGGAGGAGGTGAGGTGGAGAGAGGGGGGAGACCTCCTTTTCTCTGCGGGTCCCACCGCCACCGCTCCCACCGCCGAGGGAGGTGTTGTGCCCGTGGATGCCAGTCCCTACCTTACAGCCTTTTGTGCAGGACCGGATTGAGTACTCTTCTGCCTGTAAGTATTTATGCAGCACGAGGTCGAACTCGTCATATTTTTCCTGAGCATGTCGGTCGAGCCGCTGGTACGCCTCGATACAGTTGCTACACACCTCCCAGGCCCCGGATCCCGGGCTGGCCACCACGGCCAGCAGGTCCCCCAGCAGAGTGTCCAGGCTGCAGTCCAGGCTGTCGGGGCGGTCCATGCCCAGCAGCAAGTCCCAGACCGTGTAGGTGTCGCAAAAGGAGAGAGTGAAGTTCCGAAAGTGGCCTTTGAGCAAGTTTTTTTTGGCGGAGGGGAACTCGGCCGGGGCACGGGAAGGGGAGTCAGGGGGCCGCAGTGGGGGGGCTGGGGTAGTCGGTTCAAAAAGTCTCTGCAAAGATTGCAATTTGGTGCAAGCTGCGTCCAGCCCCGTGGGCTCTGGGACGCCACCGCAGTCCGGCCTGGGACCGGCAGCGGGGGCGGCTTTGGTCAGGTTGCTGTATTGGGGGCCGCAGGTGCCCGGTGGCGCGCTGGGCTCGCCAGGCGGCGGCGGCGGCAGGGGCAGCACCGCGCGAGGAGGCATCGGCTGCCGCTCCCGGCCGGTCCCCCAGGGCGGCCGCATGGCGCTGCTCAGCTCCCTGGCCCGGGGCCGGGCCCCCGCGCACAGCCACAGATGGTCAGCGAGCAGCACGGTGAAGAAGAGCAGGGACGCCAGGGACAGTCGCCATCGCTGCGCCCGCTCAGAGTCAGCGCAAGGTTTGTCGCTCGGCCTGGGAGCCCAGCAGCAGCAGCAGCAGCAGATAGTCAGCGCGGCGGCGTCTTTCCCGGGCCACATCCAAGCGCCCCTGAACATATTTCAGGGGGGGGTCCGGGCTGGAGGGATCAGGCAGGCGCGAGGCCGGACGGCCGTCACGGGCGGGCAAGCGGGCTGCGCGCCGCTCCGCGCTCCTCGGCGCCGTCCAGGTTCTACCTCGGGGGCTGCATGGTGAGGCAGGCCGGCCAGCCCGGGGCCCCGCTCAGGCCAGAGTCGCGGGGTGCTCTCGTGCCGTCCCTGCGCTCCTCCTGCGCTCCCTCGCTCGCAGCCCGGGCGCCGCCGCCCGGCCCGCTAGGCACTGCCCGGCGTCCCGGCGGGGGGCGGCGCGGGGCACTGGGGCGGTGGCGGCTGCGGCGGCGGCGCCGCACTCCTCATAGTGTCGGGCCCCTCAGCTGCCCTCGGCTCCGCGCCACTCCACTCCGCGCCGGCGGCCGCCTGGCTCGCACTCTGTTCTGGCCGTCTCGGCTCGGCGCAGCTCTGCGCCCCTCAGCGCCGCCGTGCGGGCCCGGCCACCGCGCTCAGCTCGCTCGCCCCGCGCCGCTCCCGCCCGCCCGTCAGCCCGCCCGCCTGCTGCCTGCTCCGCGCCGCTCCCTGACTCGCTCGCGCCCTCCTAGGCCCGCCGGCCAGCCGGCTGCCCGGCCCTTTGGGCTTCGCTCGCGCTCTGGCCGTTCGCCCGGGCCGGTCCCGGGCCGGGTCCGCTCCGGCTCCGCGCCTGCTGCTCCCGGAGTTCCGGCTCGGGCGGGCCACCTGGCTCCCGGCGGCGCCACAGGCGCCGGACGCCGACACGGGGCTTCACTTAGTGCGCCTCTCGCTTCCGTCTCCCGTTAGCACCGCTGTGGCGGCCGCCGAGCCGCACGGCCCGTGGCTCCCGCTGGCCATGCCCCCTCAGTCTGTCGCCATCTTCCGCTGTGCGGAGAACACCTTGAGAGCCCGTGTGTGAGTGTGTTTGGCGGGGAGCGGGGCGGAGAAAGAGGCACTGAGAGGAGGAGGGAGCGGGACTGGGGCCCCGACTGCGCCTGCGCCTCAGGACTCGCTGCCCCCCCCACCAGCCCCCGCCGGCCGCAGCCTGTGCTGTTTGGGGATGTTTCCAGTCCACCCCCAACTCCATTCACTTCAGCGCCTCCGTTCATCCGCCCGCTCCCCGCGTGCACACGCCACACGCTGAGTCCCAGGCCCCGGCGCTCTCCCTCCCCCGCCCACCTGGGCGCCCGCCTCCCTCCCCAGGGCGGCCGCTCACTCCTCCCCCCCACCCCCCCCCAGGGCTAGGGGACTTCTGAGGGTGATTCTTGGTGGCAGGAGGCAGGAGCCTTCTCCTTAGCGTCTCGCTGCCTCCCTGGGTCGCCTCCCCCGTCCCCGTGACTAGGCGATGCTGGAGCCGGCTGCAGATCGGACCAGTCCCGTGCCCCTAACTCAGCAGTCGCCCTCACTGCCCTGCCCGAGGCCAAGGCGGCCCCTGGTGCTGAAGGACAGCTCCCAGCTCAGCTGCCGCAGAGGACAGGGCTCGGAGAGCGCCCTGGAGGGGGCAAGACGGTGGGCTAAGGATGGGTAGTAGAGATAGGGTGTTGTTTCTGCCCTTAGTAAGATTTACAGCAGCCTCTCCCCCTTCCTAGCTTCTTGGCTCCCCCTACAGGCTGCTGAGAATAGCAGAGAGAGAGTTAGGCAAGCTGCGCCGCCCAGATGGAACCATGTGCTTGGGGCCCTCACAGAGTCACATGGCACTAGGAACTCAGACGTAAAAACGTCCTGCCACGCCAAACCTCGTTTGGATTCCACCAAATCTCAGACTGGTCCTGTTGTCTACTTCCTTTCCTCACTCCCTCCCACTCCCAGTAACTCCCCCATTCAAAATTTTAACCAACCAGGGGCGCCTGGGTGGCACAGCGGTTAAGCATCTGCCTTCAGCTCAGGGCGTGATCCCGGCGTTATGGGATCGAGCCCCACATCAGGCTCCTCCGCTATGAGCCTGCTTCTTCCTCTCCCACTCCCCCTGCTTGTGTTCCCTCTCTCGCTGGCTATCTCTCTCTCTGTCGAATAAATAAATAAAATCTTTAAAAAAAAAAAAAAAAAAAAAAAAAAAAAAAAAAAAAAAAAAAAAAATTTTAACCAACCATTACCAGTAAAAATGTGTTAATATTAAGAATAACAATAATAAAATTGCTTTTATTGAGCGTATATTAGGTGCTAGGATACTGCTCTAGGTACCTTACACACATTATTTCATTTAATCTTCACAAAAATCTTATGAGATAGGTACAATTGTTATCTTCATTTATGTATGAGGAAGCTGAGGTTTAGAGTGGCTAAGTTGCCTAAGACCACAGAGCTGGTAACTGATGAAGCCAAGGCAGAAACCCAGGCAATCTGGCTCTAGAGCTCTCTTAACACACCAGGAGAGCCCTAGAAAGGTGAAAGGGTGGAAGACACAGTCCTACCTTAAAGGAAATTGCAGTCTACAGGAGGAAAAGAAAGCCCGTAAGTTGGCTAATGGGAGGGTTCATGGGCTGGAGACTTGGATTCAAGCAATAGCTCTACCACTGAACACAACATGTGTCCTTGCTTGAGAGAGTGCTTTCTTTCTTTCTTTCTTTTTAAGATTTTATTTATTTATTTATTTATTTATTTGACAGAGAGACAGCCAGCGAGAGAGGGAACACAAGCAGGGGGGGGGGTGGGAGAGGAAGAAGCAGGCTCCTAGCGGAGAAGCCTGATGTGGGGCTCGATTCCAGAACGCCGGGATCACGCCCTGAGCCGAAGGCAGACGCTTAACGACTGCGCCACCCAGGCGCCCCAAGAGAGTCCTTTCTTCCTCTGAGTCTTGGTTTTCCCTTGAGTAACACGAGGGATGCCAAGGGCTAAATGAGATAGGTGGGAATCATTAGCACTACTCCGGGTGGGCTGGGGTGGGTGCATTAATGGTTTCTGGAAGAGTGAAAATTTGAGCTGGTTCTTAAAGAAATAGCAGGATTTGGGTGGGGGCGGGAAGGGCGTTCCACTTAGGAGGAATGCAGGTGAATGTTTCAGGGATGAGGAGGAGCCCTATATGGTCCTGAAGCCACCAGTGTGACAGTTTGGCTGTACTCGTGGTGAGAGCTTGTGGGGAAGAGAGTAGAGGGATATGAGACAAGAAACAAAACTCTCAGGCATTTGGGAGGCCTATTCATTCATTATGTTCCAAGCACTATGCTGGGGACTAGGTAGGAGACTGAAAGGGATTAGGTAGCCATGGCCCCACCCTTGAGACGCTCACAGTTGAATTAGGGATGGAGACATTTTAAAGAAGAAATTGCAACCCAGTGCAAAAAGGATAAATATGAGTGGGAGGAAGGAGAGGTTTTCCTCCCATAAGGGAAAGGACTGATCAACTCTGTCAGCTTCCCTCAGAGACAACTTTGCACACAGCCACATGGGTTGGGGGCATTCATTCATTCATTTGGCAAACATCTTTTGAGGATCTGTTATGTTCCAGATGCCATACTAGGCATCAGAGATATGGGCATGAATAAAATATGTGTCTTGGGCTGAAGGAGTTTAGTTGAAGTCTTAGGGATGATTAAGAATTGGCTAGACAGATAGGAGAGAAGGTGGTGTGTGAAGGATGTCCCAGGCAGAGGGAATGTCATGTGTAAAGGTCCAGAAGCAAAGCCAAGAATGGCATGTTCAGAAATCAGCAAAGTAGTTCATTGTGAATAGGTGTGAAATGGGAGCACTGCCAAAAATGAGGCTGAGGATTTGGCAGGAGCCAAATCATGAAGGGCCCTGGGTGCTGTGCTAAATAGTTTGGGTTTTATCCCAGGGGTACTAAGAGCCACAGAAGAGGCTGAAAGGTTTTCAGCAGGAGGTGACACAATCAGATTTGTATTTTTAGACGATTCATTTGGCTACAGGATGGAGATTGGGTAGGGGCAGGGGGAGACTTGAGACAGGGAAACTGGTTAGGAGACTGGTTAGTAGTTCAGATGAGAGGTGTTAAGGGCTAAACAAAGCAGCAATAACGTTAAAGAGAATACACATGGGAGGGAAATGACGGAATTAACAGGACCTAAGGACTGGCCTAGATGCAGGGAATAAAGTAGGGCCTGAAGGAAGATGAAACCAAAGGGTTCGGGTTAGTGACACTGGCACAACTGCCCCTGCCTCCCTAGGAACTGTCTTTCCAGAGCCATTCTTTGTTTAGTCCTTGGAGGGTTCAGTGTTCTGTTTAACAAAGAAGGCTAATCGCTTACAGATACCTGGTTCGGAGCTGATTGGCAGGGCCACAGTGATTGACACCCTTGAAGGCCAATGAAAGAGCAGCGTGCCAGGCCTAGGCTATCAGCTCTGAGCCCCTCTGGAGCTTTCTGTGAGAAGTCACTCAGGCAAGACTCCCTCCCTCTTCCAGCACACACAGGGCGAAAAGTGTCTCACAAAGGTCCATTTATCACAGGAGCACAATATAACAATAACTTACCTACACAGTACCTGCTGCACACAAAGGAGAAGTGGTAGCATACCAGCAGTCAGAGGAAGCTCTCATTCTCTCGCTCTAGATAACACAAGAAATTGGGATTGGGGAAGGGAAGGCATTGGCCTCTAATCAGGCCCCTGGAGCAGAATAGCCAGGTGGGGAGGGGGACTGCTGCTTCCCAGAACTGGTGGGCCCTGGCCAGCCTTCCTCCCCGCCCTTTTCCTCTACCTGCTCCAGGTTAGCAGAGGCTAAAGCTGGAGGATAAGGTCACTTCTGATGGGACCCAGACTCCTCAGTAAGAGTGATAGAGTGCCCCCAAACCTGGTAGGGGGAAGACAGCTTGGAATAGAAGGTGGAAGGGAAGGTTTTCCACTGTGAAATTCTGATAATTAGGAAGAAGAAAAAGTGGGAGCCATTCAAAGAGACCAGGTTTCTGTTACGCTCAGATCTTAAAAGGTCATAGGAAAAAGATGGAAACAAGCACTTGCAATAAAGGCTGAATCTAAAAACCACCTGTAAGAAGAGTGTCAGGATGGCTAAAGCAGAGCTTGAACTAAAGCTTGTCAGGCTCTGCCTGGATCCCACCCTCTGTCCCTCCTCCTCCCTTCATATGGTTGGAGTACTTTCCCTCCCACCTGCAGGCTACACCTGTCCTAAGACAGGAAGGATGTAAGTAACCTCACCCTGTATACTGGAACTCAGCATCAAGTAGCCCCTTTGCCACCAGTCTGAGTCTTATCTCAAGTTTCCACTGAGCCTCTATCTCATTGCTCAGTTCGATTCCTGGCCTTCTGTCTCCTTGTTCTGTGGCTGAGTCCCCCAGTCAGAGACCCTGCCCCACCACCAGTCCCCTATCAAGTCCTAGGCCCAGTATGCTCTTTTAGTCCACCATCTAAGGAGAAAGTCCTAACCTCAAGCCCCCACCCAGTGGTTGAGGCCTGATGGCCTACTGATGGGCTCCTCTGACCCTAACTGCCCACTTGTATTTCTAAGTGTCTGAATTCCTGTACTCGTGTTAGCCCTCCTTTCGGATCCCCAGTTTTCCTATATGGCAACCGTATGTCAGTTAGGTATGCCTTTGGTTGCAAATAATGACAGCTCTACAATAATGGCTATATAGATAGAGGTTTATTTGTCTTCTATACCAAAAATTCCCTGAATACATGGTCCAGGGCTGGTATGGCAGTTCAACAATGCCATCAAGGCCCTGGCTTTTCTTTTCTTTTCTTTTCTTTTCTTTTCTTTTCTTTTCTTTTCTTTTCTTTTCTTTTCTTTTCTTTTCTTATGATTTTATTTATTTATTTGAGAGAGAGAGAGCGCACACAAGCAGGGGGAGCAGCAGGCAGAGGGAGAAGCAGGCTCCCCTCTGAGCAAGGAACACGATGTGGGACTCAATCCCAGGACCCTGGGATCATGACCTGAGCCGAAGGCAGATGCTTAACCAACTGAGCCACCCAGGCATCCCAAGGCCCTGGCTTTTCATCTCCACTGTCCTTAGGGTAGGTTTGCTTTTTGTCTAATGGTCACAAGATACCTGCTAAAGCTCTGGATCTCATGTCTGCATTCTAGACAGGAAGAAGAGGAAACAGATGTGGGGCAAGAAGTCTAAGGAAAAAGAACCTTCTAGAGACACTTTGGCTTTTTTTTCTTTAAAAAGATTTCATTTATTCATTTGAGAGAGAGAGAGAGAGAGAGAGCACATGAGCCAGGAGAGAGGCAGAGGAAGAGGGTGTCCCTGCTGAGGAGGGAGCCTGACGCTGACTGGATCCCAGGACCTGGAGATCATGACCCTAGCCAAAGGCAGACACTTAACTGACTGAGCGACCCAGGTGCCCCAGGCTGTGGCTTTTTATTAAGGGTGGAACACTCTTGCCAGTGACATCTACCTACATCTCTGACTAGAACTGTGTCATATGGACACTCCCAGCTGCAAAGGAAGTCCACTACTTTTAGCTGGGCACATTGCTGCTCTGAACAAAGTTTGGATTCTGTGAGAAAGGAAGAGGAGGGAAATCCTTATTGGGCAGGCAACTGGTAGCATCTGCTATGAACCCCAACCACAAACTGCTTGCCTGGACTACCCTTCCTTTATACTAAACCCCTCATACACTGGGCTCTGACTGCTAGACTTGACTTCCTTTCAGCAACTACAGCTGGTTTGTTCCTCTAGCACAGGATAGAAGAGACCTGCCTGGTTTAACAACAGCACATATGAAAAAGACCTTGATTTGATTGTAAAGTCAATATGAGCCAACAGAGTGATGCTGCTGCCAAAAGAGCTAATTAGATTTTAGGCTGCATTAATGGAAGTATAGAACTAGAACAAGAGAAAAGATTCTGCCCTTCTCTATACTTGTCACATCCCACCCGGAGCACTGTGCTCCATTCTAGACAACCCATTTAAACAGGGATACATTGACAAAGTACAGAATGTCCAAAGGTGCATCACTAGGCTGGTGCACCAGCAGCCACATCATATGAGGAACAGTCGAAGGACCTAGGCTTAATTGGTCTAGAGGTAAAGAGACCCAGGGAAGAACCCCCATAGGGGAAGGATCAGAAGTTCAAGTTAGGGTTCAGAGTCAAGATGATTACAGCAAGCAGTGTAGTGTCAAGTGATTAAGTGCGGGGATGGAAGACAAAATGAATAACAGTAAAAATGCTTATATAGTGCCTAGTATGTTCCAGGTATTGTTCAAAGCATTGACATATATCAAATCACTTAATCCTCTATGACAACAATTCTGTTAGGTAGGAACTGTTATTTTCTCCATTTTCCAGATGAAGAAAGTGAGGGACAGATAAAGTTACTTGTCTAAGGTCACACAGTTAGCAAGTGGCCGAGGCAGAATTTGAACACAAGAGTTCATCCTCACCTTAGAAGAGTGTTAGTGATTCTGGGTAATCGCCTGGATTTGAGCACCGGATAGCATTTGCAGCTTGCTTGACTGTTTGGCAGTGGTGGGTGAATTGGAAAATGGGGCAGAGAGATAGAGGGTCCTATTTTAAAACCTACAACCCAGGGGATTCCTCCTAGATAATTCAATACCTTCTCATTAAAGACCAAGAGAAGTAAATGTCCACCTCTTAGCCCACCTTGGGCTTTCCCACTCATTTCCAGTTTCTCGTATGAGGCATACAGCCTCATCCCTGCATAACTGACAGAGTGAGTGAACCCACCTTAGACTCCATTCCACTCTAGGCCTCAAAGGTACAGAGATGGCCACTTCTGCGGTCACCACTACTCTAAAGCTTGTAGTATGCAGAGTCTACAGCTCCTGAAGCTGCCACCAACCCAGGATGAGGGGGCTGGTTTTCTGGCCACCATGCCCAAAGTCTGATAACTCCTCAAAGATGCCAGGACTAAATTCACCCGGCCCCACATCTCCCAAAGTCTTCAGTCCACTCCCAAAGTGTAAGCCTCACCTCTACTGCCACATTGGTTCTCATAATTCTCTGCTTTTTTCCTGACCCCCTCCATCCTTCCATTCCTCCAGTTTTTCTTCACCTCCCCAAGCCTTCCACCAGTGCGCTCTTGGCCAGATAGATGCTCCCTAATCAGCATTTTCAACCTCTTTTGCCTGACAGAAACCTAGTTCTACCCAGAGGGCTCCATTTCCCCTGCTGACTTCTTATGTGAGGCTGATTGTTGTCTTTTCCAGTACTTTAACGTCAGAAAATGGGTGGGTGTCTTCCTTGCTCCCAGACCTTACTTCTGGACCATTTGTTTGCTCCTCTCTTGCAAAAACTGCAGCTTTTTTGAAACAGACATCATTTTGATATATAACTCACTCCTCATTTCTATCATGTACAGATCTCCTGGTCATATCCTCTTTAGTGGGTTGAATTGTGACTCCCCAAAAGATATGTTGAAGTCTTAACCCCTAGTACCTGTGAAAGTGACTTTATTTGGAAGTAGGGTCTTTATAGATGTAATCAAGTTAAGATGTGGTCATACTGGATTAGGGTGGGCCCCAGACTGATGTCCTTACAAAAAGAGGGAGATTTGGACACAGACATATACAGGGGGAAGATGGCAATGTGATGACAGAGGCAGAGATTGGGATGATAGGTCTACAGGATAAGTCAAGGGATGCCAAGGATTGTCAGCAATTACCAGAAACTTGGAGAGATGCATGGCATAGCTCTCCCTCAGAGCCCTTAGAAGGAACCAAATCCTTCCAACACCTTGATTTAGGACTTCTGGCCTTCGGAACTACTAGAGAATAAATTCCTGTAGTTTTAAGCCACCCAGTTTGTGGTAATTTATTAGAGCAGCCCTAAGTAATGAACACACCCTTTTTTCTCAATGAAGACTTTGGTTTCCATCACACTGGCTTTCCTACCTCCCACTGCAAGTCCTGCCATCATCCTCGGGGACTTCAGTATCCATGTTGATGATTCCACCATCATTTGGACCTCCTGGCTCCTAAACATCCTCATCTCTTCTACTCCATTTAGCTACCTACCTCCATTGTCACAAACTGGATCTGTTCCACTATAAATAATCAATCTCAGTTGAGCCCTCAACACTGCTTCACAATCCTACTACATACTAAATTTCATTAGTACCTCTCACTCTTCAGGATCACTATTTCAAATCTTCTCCACTCTTTCCTTAAACCTCCAACCCCTGTGTCTACCTTCCTACTTTCTCTCATGGCGGATCACCTCATCATTTATTTCACCAAGAAGATTAAAGCATCAGGCAGGGCCTCCAGTTCCTACATTTCCTCAATGATATTCTATGTAGGACTTTCCACCTGTAACAGTGGAGGAGATGTCCTTTCTTCTCAGCGGACCATTACTTGCACTGGTGTTTTGTAGCCTATCCCTTCCCAATTTTTCACACTATCAATTATCCTTTTTCTCTCCTATGGATTCAACCTCTTTCTCTCAACTGGACCCTTCTCAGTAACAAGTAAACCAGTCTTTGTCATCTTAAAATAATGCCTGCTCAACTCCACACTCCCCTCCAGTTATCACTCATTGTTCTTGTCTTCCAAATAAACTTCTCGAAAGAGTTATCTGCATTCACTTCTCAGCCTACTTCAATCATGCTTCTGCCCCATCATTACCCTGAAAGTGCTTTCATTTAGGTTACCAATGAACTTAATGCCATTAACTCCAAAGGGTGCTTTCAATCTTTATTTCACTTGACTTCTCAGTGGCATTTGACATTGTTGACTGCTTCCTGTTTATTGAGACACTTTCTTCCATTAGGCTCCTTCTTTGTTTTTCTCCCACCTCTCTGATAACTCCTTATTGCTTTCTTTTGGGGGCTTATTTTTCCCTCACTGGTTTTTAAATGTTGGAGTTCCTTAAAGCTGCCTTACCTTCTCACTCTATACCTCTCATTAGGAAATCTCATCCATGCCTATGGTATGCATTGCATATTTATGTCTCTACTGAGATGACTGAAATGCAACTCAAATTCAGTACATCCAAGACCAAATCTATGATCTCCTCCTTTCCCAGTTTTCCTGTTTTCAGCAAATGGCATCCCAACTATCCAGTCATGCAGTTCAGAAACCGAGAAGTTGTTATTGGCAACCCCTTTCCCTCACATCCAATCCATCACTAATTCCTATTTTACCTCTCAAAATTTCTTAGTCCATCCACATCTTTTTGTGTGTGTGTTGAAATAACTCTTTCTTTTTCTTCTTTTTTTTTAGTTTTTAACTTATTTTATTTAAATTCAATGAGTTAACACATAGTGTATCATTATTTTCAGATGTAGAGTTCAGTTATCCATCTGTTGCATATAACATCCAGTGCTCATTACATCACATGCCCTCCTTAATGCCCATCACCCAGTTACCCCATCCCCTCACCCACCTCCTCTCCAGCAACCTTCAGTTTGTATCCTGTAGTTAAGAGTCTCTTATGGTTTGTCTCCCTGTCTGATTTCATCTTATTTTATTTTTCCCTCCCTTCCACTATGATCCTCTGTTTTGTTTCTTAAATTCCACATATGAGTGAAACCGTATGATAATTGTTTTTCTCTGATTGACTTATTTCGCTTGGCACAATACCCTCCAGTTCCACCCACATCATTGTAACATCCACATCTTTTCAATGACACTGTCAGCCACCACCTTTGTCTACGTTACTATCATCTCTCATTTTATCTATTACAACAGACTGGTCTCTGTACATGCATGCTGGCTTCTCTCCAATGCATTTTTTACAGAGCAATCAGAGTGATGTTTTCAAAAGTTAAACCTGATTGTGTTGTCATCTTGTATAAACACCCTCCAATAATTTCCCATGACACTTGAAGAAAGAATCATTAGTGTGGCCTACAAGGTCCTATAAGGTCTTGTCCAAACTTACATCTCCAGCCTCACATCACATTTTCTCCTATGCTCCAAGATCCACCCACACTGGTCTTCTTTCAGTTCCAAATATGCCATTTTTTGTTGGCCACAGGGCCTTTGCACATGCTTGTTCTTGAACACTCTCCACTTTCCACCTCCATCTGCTTCATTTGGCTAACCCTACTTAATACTCACTCAGATTTTAGTTCCAGCATCACTTCCTCAGGGTGACCAGTCCCTCTAGGCTAGGTCAGGTTCCTTTGTTACATCTCTCATAGAACTGTCTTCCTTTCTTCACAGCATTTATCTCAGTTGTATTTCACCCTTATTTGTGTGATTCCTTGTTTTATTACTGTCTCAACCACCACATTCCAAACTCTGTCAGAACAAGAGCCATATCTGTTTTTATTTTCCCCTGTTTCTCTAGCAGCAAGTATAGTACCTAACATACAGACACTCGGTATTTGTTGAATGAGTGAATGCATGAATGAGTGAGTGGGTAAATAGATACTGCAAGCAAGACCATACCTACCCCATCACAGGGGACTCCCTTTACTCTAACAGATCTGCGGCATGTGTCTAACAGATCGTGTCTGTGTTTTAATGCCAAACACGAACCACAACCACAACATGCAGAAACAGAGAATCTTTCTCTCATAGTTGCCTCCAGAGGTCGTGAATTCCCCTCAGTGAAGGAATCTGAAAGCACATATCTAAGTAGAAGTTAAATGACTTCCTCTGTTTAAATAGCCACAAGAGGATTAGATGACTTCTAAAGCTTTTGCCATCCAAGGTTTTGTGATTTTAGGGTTTGGTATGTAAATAGGGTGGCTTGAGCAAAGAGGATCCAAATAACCTTTGGGATGGAAAATGGAAAAGACATGGAAGAAACCACTGTAGGATCCTAGCCCCATTGAAATCACCTCATTAATTTCCTTCCTTCCTTCCTAAAGGAAGTTCTCTTTTAGTCCGTAATTGGTAGGACCAGCATTTTTCCTATATTGAAGATTGCCAAGGGGTAGAGTTTCTTTCACTTCCACAATTCTCTCAGGTCCATCATTCACTGGCAGTCTTGCCACAGGTTTTCATCTTTCCTGCTTAAATTTAAAACTATTTCCTCATGGGAATTTCATGTCTTTGTGGATTCCCCATATGTATGCCTATTACATTTGATTTTCTCCTGTTAATCTGCCTTGTGTCAATTTGATTCTAAGTCCAGTTAGAAGGACCATAGGGCAGAGGAAGGTCTTCCTCTCTGACAGTTGGCATAGTTGGCAGGATCACTTTAACTTGCTGGATACCACTCACCCAGGACACTGCCATAGCTGAGAAATCCTTGGGACATCTGACAAACAGCCAATAGCAGGTGAGATTTCTTACCACTTCAGCCTCCCAGAATCTCTAGCTACAAAGTCCAAAAGAGTGAGAATAGTGAGAGTCCTTTTCTCTGTTTCTAAATTTAGATTAGCAGGAGAAAATATTTGTGGAACTAGTTCCTTGGGCCTAGTGGCTCTTCGGTTAAGTTTGGTAGAGAACTCTTTGGTTACTGATCCATTTCCTCCCAGAGATGATCTTTGTATTCTTTTGTCTGTGTCAGGTGATGTGTACGTGAGGTAAAGGCTGTTGCTAAGGGACATCTTGGAAAGCCAAAGCTGCAAAATTTGTGGGCATGAGTTGAGCACTTAAAAGCTGTTAAAGCACTTGCCCCCTCAAGAAGATTCCTGTGATAGAATAAGCTGGTCATGGAATAGGTTAGATTGACACTAGGTCACCTGCCAACCTCTAGAAATTTTCTGTGCATTGAGGTACACTGTAAAACAACACACAGTCTCTAGCCCTGCAACACATCCCTCTTAGGTATCAGTGTGGCTCCAGGAGAACCAAGGCTTGGCCAGGACTGTTAATATGCATATATTCTTGTTCTTTCTCCTAAGAGCTTAGCTTTGTGACCAGTGAGAATATTCTCTTCGGTCTCCACCATTGGAGGGTGCACTTACTGGGGTTTAATTTGGTGGCCAGTCAAACAGACAGGGTATCGGACTCTGACTCTCTCTCTCTCTCTTTCTCTCCCTTTGTCTCTTTCATTTTGTCCAGCCAGGCCAACTCTTAGGGGTGTTTGTCATGAGAGGTTCCAGCCCATAGGAAACTTTGTTGTCTAAACATTTGTTGCTTATTAGTGCTGAAATATCCCATTCCAGTATTGCCTGTCTGGTGTCACAGATTAGTGGGTCTGTGACTGGAGGCATCTCACAATTTTGTGGGAGACTGGCAATACCGTTTCCATCACACCATCTTATCACCTGTGCAATGAAGGTCTTTGCTTTCTTAATTTTGGAAGTAAACTTTTAGATAATGGGGCTATATCACCTGTGCCCTCTTTGAATGCATCTTGCATCTTTGGTTAAAACCATTAAGGCTTATTGGTTTGAGTTGCTATTAAATCCTACTCGTCAATGGCCACACTATGGATCCTTTAAATTGACGATATTTAAAAGAAAATATTATTTATAGGGAGCTCTCAATTGTCTTAGCAGTATAATGGCTAGCCTTAGAGACTCTCTTGACAAGGTAAAATCACAGGAATTAAGCTTAAGACTTAGAAATAGATGTCCACATCCAATGTAAATTTCCTTTAAAATCTGGCCTCATCTGCCCTGTGAGATTTACCAGGAGTACTCAGTCATAATCTCTAGGTTCAAAATGTACAGGTTGCTCATGTAAATGTCGAAAGCCGGGAAATAAGTTTAACAAAAGCACCTGAGAATGACAATAGGCTTGCTTTGCTCCTACCATTCAGGGATTGATAATCCAGGCTCTGCCAGCTCCAGGCATTCATTAGCAATGTATGTTGCAGGTGTATCCAAGAATTTGTGTCTCCTGCATAGCAGCAAAATCTTTAAATTATAAGCCCTTTTACCTCCACTTTTAAAAGATCCCACAAAATTCAGAGAGAAGTTTAAAAGGTTGATGACTTGTTTACTACCTTCCTTTCAGAGGAAAAGGGGACCAAAATTTCTCCTAGTCCCTCCTACAAATGATCTGTAAAAGACCAATATTCAGGGACTAATAGAAGCCAAGGGTGAATTAGAAGGCCTTTAAAAAAATGCTTTATACAGACAAAAATCTTTTGATGCCAATTTTAGTTAACAATTTCCCTAATATAAAGAAGCAAATTCAGTTAAAAATGCAGGCCAATCACTTAATATTCTGGCTAGAATCTAGCTCTTTGGAAAATTAAAAACAACTCTTTCTTTTACAAATCTCTATGAATCCAGAAATGGAACTCCAGAAACAAGTCAAGGCCCACCTATCTACCAATCCCAAACCTCGCCTATTTCTCTTAAATGTTTGAGAATATTGTAAAAAAAATCAAGTTATTGGAACAAAATTGTACTGTACTTAGGAGAAAGAAAGGTTAATTTTAAATCACAATTACCCTGAAATTCTGGAAAACAAACAAACAAAAATTGTTCTAAACTCTTCCTGTACCACAAAATTATACATCTTACATCTTTAAATGTAAATGCACAACATGGATGGCACTGGAGGAGATAATGCTAAGTGAAATAAGTCAAGCAGAGAAAGACAATTATTATATGGTTTCTCTCATCTATGGAACATAAAAACTAGGAAGATCGGTAGGAGAAGAAAGGGATAAAGAAAGGGGGGGTAATCAGAAGGGGGAATGAAGCATGAGAGACTATGGACTATGAGAAACAAACTGAGGGCCTCAGAGGGGAGGGGGGTGGGGGAATGGGATAGGCTGGTGATGGGTATTAAAGAGGGCACGTATCGCATGGTGCACTGGGTGTTATGCGCAACTAATGAATTATCGAACTTTACATCAAAAACCAGGGATGTACTGTATGGTGACTAACATAATATAATAAAAAATATTATTATAATAAAAAAATAAATGTAAACGCAGCTTACAATTGGCTGAAACCGAAGAAGGAACGAGAAAAAGTTAAAAAAGAAAAACTGCTAGAATGCCCAGACTCTAGTACCTCTCTCATAACAGACAAACACCAAATTTTCATCTTGGAGGAAATGTAGATGCTCTCTCTGCCTTTGTGATGTGAATTTTCTGCCCCATCTTTTTCTCTAGGACCTAAGAACAATTCTTTGTTTTCTTTTGTTTTGTTTGTTTTAGAGAGACAGAGAGTGCTAGCAGGGTGGGAGGGGCAAAGGGAGAGGGAGAGAGAGAATCTTAAGCAAGCTCCATGCAGCCAGCTGCGCAGGGTTCTATCTCAGGACCCTGAGATCATGACCTGAGCCAAAATCAAGAGTTGGACACTTAACCGACTGAACCACCCAGGCGCCCCAAGCAATTCTTTGGAGTAAAGAATAAGGGAGAACTTTAGGGAAAAGTTTTTCACAGAAAAGGGAGGTATTTGGACATTGGGCTTTTAATATCTTTTCCACAAATATTAGTAAGAACAAAAGCTAGAAGATTGTATCTTGTCTGTGTTTGTGTGTCCATCCATATATAAATATTATATTTTTTCTACCTCTGGATGGTATTGCTAAAATTCAAGCACTTGTAAGATTTGGGCATTCCAAAACTCAGAAGCTAACCCAAATGTTTTTTCAAGTTCATGTGAATCTGGGATAGTATTTGGTACTAAAGCTAATTTAAGGCTGTTGGTTTAATTAAAATAAAATTGTCTTTAGAATTAGAAACAAGTAAACAAAAAACCCAAACCAAAGCAAACCAAACCAAAAACCTATTTCCTCATGCTTCACATCACAAGGATGGAAATACGCTGCTTTAGCTGTATCCAACGAGTTCTAAAGGTTATTATTTTGGGCTATGGGCAAGTCCCCACATTTCACATTACAGAGAATTGAGGTGCCATCTGTTATACTGTGTGTGGGTTACTCTTGGTATTCGAATGTTAAGGGTCTCCTAAAACTGAAGTGTTGTCAGACTGTGGAGCTTGTACAGGGCAAAGCCATACCTCTCAATGTAGGGAGTTGGCTTTCACCTGAACTGGGTAATAAATGATATCAATCACAATGGAGTCCTGTGAATCACCTGAGAAAGAAATATATTCATCAGAGACGAAACCAGGGCTGAAAAAGGAATTTCATAGTATGGAAACCAGGGCTGAAAAAGGAAGTTTGGGATTCAAGTTTCTGCAGTATTGGCTGGAGAGGGAACCCAGCCCACTGAGGTTGGAGGTAAGAAGTGCCCTCCCAGTGAACACAGGCTAGGGCCAGAGAGGGAAGGAGCCAGGCATATGCCATTTTGGAGCCTGGATATAGTACAGACAGTGTGTGAGTCCCAGTGAAGAGTTAGCTGTGGTTGGCTCAGAGATGGGTGCTGTGGAATCTGGGCTGTTTGGGTTTCTGGCATTGCCTTGTGCTTCCCTCAATGTGTTTCAGGAAGTTCTTGGTGCAATTACTGTGGCAACAGGGGTGGATGAGAAAGAGGCAGAGCCCTACTATGGGGGCCCACTGTGGAAGTCCTGGGAATGAGAGCTACTCTTCAGCCTGCCCTCCTTCCCAAGGTCCTCTTTGCTCCAATCTGACAGACTCCATGTTCTGTTTTACCAAGGAAGTGACAGTGGTAAGGTCAGAGTGAGACCTAGGACCTTAAGGGGAAAGTAAGATTCAGTGGGCCAGAGATGGGAGGTGCTTACAGCTCCTTCCCCCATAAAGATTCTCTTTTCAGTGCAATGGGTTTCTCCTAACAAGGTATGTGGTTTCTTTATTTACTGGGTATTTTCTTATGGATCAACAAGATACCTATCTGTAGAGACAGAGGTAGATTTTCCAGCTGCCAGTGGGCGGATGGGCCCCTTCAGCACTGCTCTTCAGATCCTCTTTGAAGCCAGCCCCCTAGGCTAGGCAAGACCTCGGCCAAAAGGCTACTGGTCTGGGATCTGGTGCAGATTGCTTGTGAAGGCCAGAAATCTCCCCTCTACAGCCTCCTGCCTCATCTGCCACAGGGAACTACCTAGTGAAAGGCAAAAGGTAGGACCAGAGGACAAGGAAAGGAGGGCTTCCATCCTCCACAACTCAATACCAAGTCACCGTCTGCCTCATCCTCTGCCACCAGCAGAGCTGGACAGAGAAGGGAACGAAGTGGAGGTCTTAAAGCAGCAGAAGTGGCTGAACACTAGAGTCTGAGTCACCTTGAATGCTGGTCCGTGCATGACCTGGGCCTTTGACCCAAGGAAAGCCTGGGTTGCCTAGACTTGGGCTTCTCTTTCAGTCTCTCCCTCAACCTCTTTCTGCACTGCTTTTGGGTGGGGGCCCACATCCTGGCATGTGCTGCACTTTGGCTCTATAGCTGTCCTGTCCCCCAGAGGATCTATGGTTCATTTCCTCAGGTTTGAGACATGGTGCAGTCATCTAGAAGTTGCCTCTTTCAGCTGACCTTGTAGGCTCCAGTTCACGGTTCCCACCCTCTTCAGGAAGCAGCACATTGGTAGCCAAAACAGCACAGACTTTGGAGTCAGACAGGCCTGGGTTTGCATCTCAGCGAACACAAGTGGTTAGAACCTATCAGTTTTCCTATCAGTGTAATGGGAAAAATAGCTACTTCATAAGTTTGTTGTGTAGATGAAATGTCATGATGGTTCTAAAGTGCCTCATATATGGTCCTCAGTACATTTTAGTCCACCCCAAATTATTCTTTGTAGGACAAGGTAAGCATTCTTTTTCTTCTCTCATGGTGTCTTTCTATTCTGTTGCTTGAAACACATTTGCCAGCACATTAAGTCTGGTTCTCTGCTGGGAAGAAATTCCCAGAGGGGACAATTTCTGTGTATAGCAGAGGCTTGTGGGCTGGGGGGAGAATATCCTCAGAGATACAGATGGCCCATGCCGAGAAAGTGGCTTGTCAGGCATGAGATGGGAGAAATAAGTGTGTGTGTATATATGTGTGGGGGGTGTGTGTGTGTGTGTGGTGTTAGGGGGAAGTGATCGCCACCCTTCAGATAAGAAATACAGAAGGAAAAGGCCTCATAGAGCTTCTAGTGGTCATCTCGGAAGGGAGTCTAACCTCTTCAATCTCAGTCTCCTCAATCTAGGACTTCGGAAGATGGAAACTTTGCCAATTTATGTTCATTGCACTGTAACAATTCACCAAATCTAGTCTAGGCAATGTGTTGCTATTTTTACCTCTGTTCTGTTTTGCCTGGTCATGGTCAGTAGAGCTCTTTACCTGAGGGTTGTCTTTAGATTTATTTTGGGGGGAGTGCCGAGAAAACTTTATCTCACTCTTTAGCCAGTCTGAAGAAGAGGTGTGCCCCACCCAAAGAGATGAGTGCCGAGGATGGCTTTACAGAGGAAAGGAAAATAGAGTGAGTTCCTAGGCCTTTAGGAAGGAAGCCAGTAGATCTCTTGAGGTTGGTCTGAACCTGACACATGGTCTAGAACTTTAGGAGGAAAAGCACACGAGGCTTCCCTAGGGTATACCTCAGGGAAGTTCAGCACCTTCATGGGTTGGTCAAGATTATAATTGGGCCTATTTATTTTATCAGCTATCTGGCCTCCTAAGTGTATGCCATCTTGGGCTTTGATTTGTCAGTTAACAGGCTATCCCTTTCTGTTCTGAAGTTTGAACTTCCTTCTGGACTACCCCAGTAATGACCTATCTTCAGGAGTGCTTCTGGCTTTCAGCTCATTTGCAGAATGTAGATGGTCAACATCTTCAGAGTTTAGTAACTAATTAAGCTAGCACTAGTTACTTCTCACCCTCTTCCCCAAGAAATTACTAATGACTCATCCTATTTGGTATACCCGGGGGAAGGGTGAAACTCTCCCTAGAGTCCCTGAATTGGGTAGCCTAAATTTATGGACCATAAACGTAAGAAGGTAGCTCTTGCAGGCCAGAGAGGCCAGCATGGTGGATGTGGGGAAAAGCCATTGCTAGGATGATCTGGGAGAGAAGTTGAGGTGATATTTCTGAGCAGTTCTAGGCTAGGAGAGCTCAGCCTAGAATATGAGAAGTGGGGTAACAATGTTTCTATGTGAAAGTCAGTTAGGGAAAGAGAGATATCTGTGCACATAGTAAAAACTGACTAAATTATATATGAATCACTTCCCTCCCCCCTTACCATGCTTTGGACTTACCTGTTGTGGCAATTTGGGTTTCCAAGTCTATCCCACTGCCCTGGAGACTTTCCTCTTCTCTGATTTCTCTGGTTGCTTTTTGGACTTCCTCTACTCCCTACATTGGGTCAGGTCTGTACTGGCCTGCAGGGGGGTAATACTGCCTGTGATTGAGCTGACCCCAGATATGACTCCATGCACAAATACAAACAGATTCTAACCCAGGAGTTCTGAGTAAGGTAAGGGTTCTGTAAATTGGCCTTTGCTGCCCTCTCCATGGTAACTGAGGTTACTTTTCCTGTATCTGTTGGGACAGGGGCAGGAAACAACTTGGTCAAATCGTGACACTGGAAAGGTTCAGGCCATGACTGGAAGTTGCTGGCACCCACTTTGGCTTGTATCCAGACTTCTCCCCCACCCCAGAACTCTCCTAGGCATGTGGAAAGTGAACAGGAAAAACAAACAAACAAACAAACAAACAAACAAACAAACAGGGGTTTAAGACACTGGGAATGGTGGGGGGGTGGCTCAGTTGTTAAGCATCTGCCTTCGGCTCAGGGCGTGATCCCAGGGTCCTGAGATTGAGCCCTGCATCAGGCTCCCTGCTCTGCTAGGAGCCTGCTTCTTCCTCTCCCACTCCGCCTGCTTGTGTTCTCTCTCTGGCTGGCTGTCTCTCTCTCTCTCTCTGTCAAATAAATTAAATAAATAAATAAATAAATAAATACTCTAAAGAAAAAAGACACTGGGAATGGAATGATTTCTCTCAGAGCATGCTCAGCCTCAAAATCACCAGCCTGAAGCCCCCTATGATCCCCAAGTACCCATCTCAAAATCTAAGAACATGATACTTCCTAAGTGTGCCTTGAAGTTAACCCAGAAGCCATGACTCAACTTCTGCTTTTTGCCAGGTCACTCTGGCCCAGAGGTGCATGAGATGGAAGAAATGTAGTATTAGCCCATCTCTCACCTTCTGGACTCTGCATGACTTTGGGCATTAGAGCACAGATGGAAAAGGATGCAGGTTCTTCTTTTTTTTTTTTTTTAAAGATTTTATTTATTTGACAGAGAGAGAGGGACAGCCAGAGAGAGAGGGAACACAAGCAGGGGGAGTGGGAGAGGAAGAAGCAGGCTTGCAGTGGAGGAGCCTGATGCGGGGCCAATCCCAGGACTCTGGGATCACACCCTGAGCCGAAAGCAGACGCTTAATGACTGAGCTACCCAGGCACCCCAGGATGCAGGTTCTTGATCTGATACAAAAGATGTAGGCTCCCCTACAGACCTCAGGGAAATTTCCCACTGCTCTCTGAGAGAGTACCACTTTACATACAGCACAAGGAAATTGGTCTGACTATCCAAGCAGAAATAAGAAGACAGGTTTGAAGGGTTTATGCCTCTCTGAGTATGAGGTGGCAGAGTGAAGATACCACCAGCATCCCACCTCCCAGCTTGAGAACTGGGTGGGGAGAGGGTTTCTTGAAGTAGATCTAGCAACGTTCATCCTAGGCTTCAAGTCCACCCCTCGTTATGCTGCAAAACTCCTGCTCATCCTCACTTTCTGACTTCTTTCTTTGTGTATCCTTTGTACAATTCCTTCTTGTATCTGAGACCTTTATCTTATTCCAGAGGCAGGGCTTGACCTACCTAGGGGCAAAGTTAGAATCTGAGTCATAGTAATCAAACCCTCTAGGTACTTTACATGTATTATTTCATTAATTCTCATAAAAACATTGGGAAAGAGGGATTACTATTCTTTTTTTTATAGATGAATAAACTGAAGCTCTGAGAGGTGAAATGATTGCCACAGGGTCCCACAGCTAAATCTTGGAGGAACCCCTTAAACATCTAACTGTCTTTAAAGTCAGTGATGTTCTTGAAGAATATTATTCTGCCACCTTTTGTTGTTTTGGACCCCTTCCTCTTCCTGATCTTATATCCTACCAGATATCAAATCTATAGATTCTACTTTATAAGTAGCTCCTATATCTGCTCTCTCCACTCTCCCTTTCTGTCTCTCCTCTCTTCCTTTCTCCTGTTTCCTATACCCTCTCTCTTAATTGAAGTAAAATTTACATACAGTGAAATGCACCTATCGTAAGTACACAACTCAATGAGTTTTCATGAATGTATATACCATATTTCCACCACTCTAAATCAAGATATAAAACATTCCCATCACTTTGAATGTTCCTTCATTTCCATTTTCAATTAACCTTCAGCCCCCATAGGCAACCATGCATATGTTTTCTGTTACTGTAGATTAGTTTTCTTGATCTAGAATCTCATATAAATGGAATAACACAGTATATACTCTTTGGGGTTCTACTTCTTTTGGTCATATAATGTTTTCTATGTTCTACATGTTGTTATGTGTATCAGATACTTTATTCCCTTTTCTGGTAACAGCTTTATTGAGATATAATTCCTATACCATACAATTTACCCATATAAGTGTATAATTTATTGGTTTTTAGTCTACTCACAGAGTTGTACAACCCATCATCACAACTGATTTTAGAATATTTTCATTAGTCCAAAAAGAAACACTGTACCCTTTAGCCACGACATTTCAGGTCCCCAGTGCCCCTGCACCCAGCCCTAAACAATAAACAATCATAATCTATTTTGTATGTCTGTATATTTGCCTGTCATGGATCTTTCATATAAATGGAATAATAAAATATGTGTTTTTATTGTGACTGACTTTCTCCACTTGGTATAATGTTTTCAAGGTTCATCCATGTTGTAGCATATATCAGTACTTCATTCCTTTTTATGGCCAAGTAATATTCCATTGTATGGATAGAGAACATTTTGTTTACTTTTTCTTCTGTTGATGGAGATTGAAGTTGTTTCCACCTTTTAGCTAATATTAATAATGCTGCTATGAATATTCATGTACAAATATTTGTGTAGACACATTTTTAAAAAATTTCTCTTGGATATATACCTATGAGTGGAATTGCTCTCACACAGTAACTTCATGTTTACATTTAGAATAACTGCCATATTGGAGATGTCTTAATTTTTTTCATTTTAAACAAATACTTTTTGGGGCACCTGGGTGACTCGGTCAGTCGAGCCAACTCTTGATTTTGGCTCAAGTGATGATCTCAGGGTCCTGGGATCAAGCCCCATGTAGGGCTTCCTGCTCAGCAGGGAGTCTGCTTGTCTCCCTCTCCTTCTGCCCATCCCCCTGCTTGCAATCTCTCTCTCTCTCTCCAATTAGTTTTAAAAATAAAATTAAAAATAGTTTTGCTGGATATAAATTTCTTGTTTGATTTTTTTTCTTTCAGTACCTTGAATATGTCACCTCACTGCCTTCTGATCCTCATTGTTATTAATTAGAAGTCAGCTATAAGGGGCCCCTTGCATGCAATGATTCGTTTTTCTATTGCTGCTTTTAAGAGTTTTTCTTAGACTCTGTCATTCAACATTTTGACTATGATGTGTGTGGGTGTAGATCTCTTTGCCTTTATCCTACTTGAAATTCATACATTTCTTGAATGTGTAGGTCAACATTTTAAATCAAATTTGGAAAGTTTTCAGTCATTATCTCTAGGTATATTTCTGCTCCTTTCTGTTATCTCCTTCTGGTAGTCCTGTTACATGTATGTCTGTGCACTTAAAGTAACACATTTCTCTTAGGTTCTGTTAACATTTCTTCTTTCTTTTTTCTCTCTGTTTTCCAGATTGTATGATCTCTACTGATTTATCTCCAAGTTCATAAATTCTTTTTTCTACCAGCTCCAATTACTCTTGAACCCCTATAGTGATTTTTTTTTTATTTTGGTCATTGTATTTTTTAACCACAGAATGTCCATTTGGTTCTTTTAAAAAATAGTGACTGTCTCTGTTGATATTTTCTACTTGGTGAGACATTGTCATCATAGCTTACCTTAGTTTTTAAATCATAGCTTCCTCTAGTTCTTTGAACATATCTATGATAGCTGCTTTGAAATCTGTCTGCTAAGTCTGACATCTGGACCTCCCTAAAGGCAATTTGTATTGCCTGCTTTATTTCCTGTTTATGGGTCATACTTTCCTGTTGTTTGCACATCTTGTAATATTTTTGGAAAAATAGGTATTTTAGATAATATATTGTAGCAATCTGGATACTGATCCCCCTCCACCCATGGGACTCTATTTTATTGATTTTTTGCTTCTTTTCTTGGTTATGCTTTAGTGACTTGGCTGTTTCAGTAACATCTATTTCCCCCACAGTATGCCACCTCTTATGTTACTCCTCAGAGGCACAGCCTTGGGTAAGTTCACAGTCTCCACTGGTCTGCTTCTATTGGTATCCCACCCAGTTATTAGCCTCAACTAATTGCTATCTGATTGCTCTGTTGTTTTTGATGTTGCTCTGGAGCATAAACTGCTCTGTGGTCTGATATGATAAAAGTGGACTCCCTTTCTAGGAGCAAGGTGTTACCAATCTTTGTGGCTACCAGTTTCCAGGTATATTCTTCTTAGCTGTTTCTTTGCCTGTATATCTCTGTTAAACGTCTAGATGGTATATCATTTTGCTTGTTGCTTTTAGTATTCTGGAGCTGCCAACCTCCTTTTAGTTGCTCACCACCAAGATCCCCATTGTTTTCAACAACACCATCAGACATGAATCCACCTATACTCTGTTCCAATGTCAGTTCCCTTGGAGAGAGCTACAGATCTATCAGTTCTTGTGGTCTTTCTCTCCCCTGGGCAAAACCTCTGTGCCATTATATGGGAATGGGGGCAGGGGCCATAGTCTGATTTTTCCAGAGTGGCACTACTGCTCTATGGGCAGGGCTCACAGATGGGACAGTGGCTCATTCTAACTTGCCCACTTACCCTAAAACAAGCTGAAATGGAGACATTTGAGTCCCAGCTTTCTCAGTCTGTCATGCCTGGAGTAAAGCCTCTGCTTTATCAGTAGAGGCTGGATTGGGGAAAGAGACTGGTCCTTTTGTCAATGCCTAACCAAAAAAGAGCATCTGCAACATAAATCTTCAAGGGATGACGGATGTTGGTGGCCTGTCCCTCCAAAGGTGAAGCCACAGGTCCAGACTGAGAACAATATGGAGAGGGAGGCTTGTGTTGACTGCACATGACTAGGGTAGAAGCTGGGGTTTTGATAAGGGAATATGTCATGGCTCAAATGCCACAGACATTCACTGTAACTTTTTAAAAAATAGATGTTTCTCCATTTGGTGTATACCCTTAGAGCAATTTCCAGATACTTAAATGATTGTTTTTAAAATACTTTCCAGCAGTGAAGTTGTTTTTTCCCTGAGAAGAGGGCTCACAGAATTCCTCACACTGACATTCTGGAAATTGATCACAGCTTTCCATTTTATTGCTCAATAATATTCCATTGTATGGATATACCACATTAATTATGTTTTTTTTTAAACTAAGCTTATTTTGAGATAATTGCAGGTTAACATACAGTTTTAAGAAATACAGAAAGATTTCACTTATCTTCTACCCAGCTTCCCCCAAGGGTGAGAGCTTCCTAAACTACAGCACAACATTATAACCAAGATATTAGCATTGCTATAATCCATGAATTTTTTCAGATTTCATCAGATGTACTTGTGTTCCTGTGTGCCTGTCTGTCTGTATGTGTATGTGTTTTATTCTATGTGGTTTTTTAATTCAAATTAAATTTAGTAAAAATAGAGTATATTATTAGTTTTAAGGGTAGAATTTAGTTCATGACTTGCATATAACACCCAGTGCTCACTACATCATGTGCCCTCCTTAATGCCCATCACCAATTTACTGCATCCCTCCACCCACCTCTCTCCAGCAACCCTCAGTTTGCTTCCTATAGTAAAGAATCTCTTATAATTTGCCTCTCTCTGTTTTTATCTTATTTCATTTTTCCTTTCCTTCCCCTATGTCCATCTGTTTTGTTTCTTAAATTCCACATATGACTGAAATCATATGGTATTTGTCTTCCTCTGACTGACTTATTTCACTTAGCATAATACCCTCTAGATCCATCCATGTTGTTGCAAAGGGCAAGATTTCATTCTTTTTGATGACTGAGTAGTATTCCATTGTACATTTATACCACATCTTCTTTATCCATTCATCTGTTGATGGACATCTGGGCTCTTTCCATAGTTTGGCTATTGTGGACATTGCTGCTATGAACATTGGGGTGCATGTGCCCCTTCAAATCACTACTTTTGTATCCTTTGGATAAATAGCTAGTAGTGCAATTGCTGGGTCATAGGGTAGTTCTACTTTTAACTTTTTGAGAAACCACCATACTGTTTTCCAGAGTGGCTGTAGCAGCTTGCATTCCCACCAGCAGTGTAGGAGGGTTCCCCTTTCTCCACATCCTCACCAACATCTGTTGTTTCCTGACTTGTTCATTTTAGCCATTGTGGTGTGAGGTGGTATGTCATTGTGGTTTTGATTTGTATTTCCATGATGCTAGAGTGATGTGGAAGATCTTTTCATGTGTCTGTTGGCCATTTGTATATCTTCTGGAGAAATGTCTGTTCATGTCTTCTGCCCATTTCTTCACTGGATTTTTTGGGTTTTTTGGGGTATTGAGTGTAATAAGTTATGGATTTTGGATATTAGCCCTTTATCTGATATGTCATTTGTGAATATCTTCTTCCATTCTGTAGGTTGCCCTTTAGTTTTGTTGATTGTTTCCTTTGCTGTGCAAAGGCTTTTTATCTTGATGAAGTCCCAATAATCTGTTTTTGTTTTTGTTTCCCTTGCCTCTGAAAACATGTCTAGCATGAAATTTCTGTGGCTGAGGTCAAAGAGGTTGCTGCCTATGTTCTCTAGGATTTTGATGGATTCTTGTCTCACATTTAGGTCTTTCATCCATTTTATATTTATTTTTGTGAATGGTGTAAGAAAGTAGTCCAGTTTCATTCTTCTGCATTTGGCTGTCCAATTTTCCCAACACCATTTATTGGTCTTTTTTCCATGGGACATTCCGTCCTGCTTTGTTGAAGATTAGTTGATCGTAAAGTTGGGGGTCCACTTCTGGGTTCTCTATTCTGTTCCATTGATCTATATATCTGTTTTTGTGCCAGTACCATACTGTTTTGATGATTATAGCTTTGTAATACACCTTGAAGTCCGGAATTGTGATGCCTTCAGCTTTGGTTTCCTTTTTCAACATCCCTTTGGCTATTCAGGGTCTTTTGAGGTTCTATACAAATTTTAGAATTATTTATTTCAGCTCTCTGAAAAATGCTGGTGGTATTTTGATAGGGACTGCATTGAATGTGTAGATTGTTTTGGGTAGTAGAGACATTTTAACAATACTTGTTCTTCCAATCCATTAGCATGGAATGTTTTTCTATTTCTTTGTGTTTTCCTCAATTTCTTTCACAAGTGTTCTATAGTTTTCAGAGTACCAATCTTTTACCTCTTTGGTTAGGTTTATTCCTAGGTATCTTATGGTTTTGGGTGTAATTGTAAATGGGATCAATTCTTTGATATCTCTTTCTGCTACTTCCTTGTTACTGTGTACAACAGACTTCTGTGCATTGATTTTATATCCTGTGACTGCTGAATTCCTGTATCAGTTCTAGCAATTTTTCAGTTGAGTCTTTTGGTTTCTCTACATAAAGTATCATGTTGTCTGCAAAGAGTGAAAGTTTGCCTTCTTCTTTGCTGACTTGGAAACATTTTACTTCTTTTTGTTGTCTGATTGCTGAGGCTAGGACTTCCAGTACTGTGTTGAACAATAGTGGTGAGACTGGACATCCTGTTCCTGACCTTAGGAGAAAAGCTCTCAGTTTTTCCCTGTTGAGAATGATATTAGTTGTGGGTCTTTTGTACACGGCCTTTATGATGTTGAGGTGTGTTCCCTCAATCCCTACACTGTGGAGGGTTTTTACCAAGAAAGGATGCTGTATTTTGTCAAATGCTTTTTCTCCATCTATTGAGAGGATCATATGGTTCTAATAATTTCTTTTATTAATGTGGTGTAACATGTTGACTGATTTGTGGATAATGAACCACCCCTGAAGACTGGGAATTAATCCCACTTGGCTGTGGTGAATAATCCTTTTAATGTACTGTTGGATACAATTAGCTAGTATTTTGTTGAGAATTTTTGCATCCATGTTCATCAGGGATATTGGTCTGTAGTACTCCTTTTAGTGGGGTCTTTGTCTGGGTTTGGGATCAAGGCAACGCTGGCCTGCTAGAATGAGTTTGGAAGTTTTCCTTCTGTTTCTATTTTTTGGAACAGTTTCAGAAGAATAGGCATTCATTCTTTAAATATTTGGTAGATTTCCTCTGGGAAGCCATCTGGACTCTTGTTTGTTGGAAGATTTTTGATTACTGATTCAATTCCTTTGCTGGTTATGGGTCACTTTAGATTTTCTATTTCTTCCTGTTTCAGTTTTGGTAGTTTATATGTTTCCAGGAATCTATCCATTTCTTCCAGATTGCCTCATTTCTTGGCATAGAATTGCTCATAATATTCTCTTATAATTGTTTGTATTTCTTCAGTGTTGGTTGTTATATGTCCTTTCTCTTTTCTTTCTGATACGTCTGGCTAGGCATTTATCAGTCTTGTTAATTCATTCAAAGAACCAGCTCCTGGTTTCTTTCATTCACCCGTTTTACTTTTTTTTTAAATTTCTATATCATTGATTTCAGCTCTAATCTTTATTATTTCTCTTTTCCTGATGGATTTAGGCTTTATTTGTGGTTCTTTCTCCAGTTTCTTTAGGTATAAGGCCTATATTGCTATATACTTCCCTCTTAAGACTGCCTTTGTTGCATCCCAAAGGTTTTGAACTGTCTTGTTTTCACTTTCATTTGCTTCTATGTACTTTTTTAATTCTTTAATTTCCTGGTTGACCCATTCATTCTTTAGTAGAATGTGCTTTAATCTCCATGTATTTGTGGTCCTTCCAAATTTTTTCTTGTGGTTGACTTCAAGTGTCATCGCATTGTAGTCTGAAAATATACATGGTATGATCTCAGTCTTTTTGTACCAATTGAGACCTGATATGTGACCCAGTATGTGACCTATTCTAGAGAATGTCCCATGTGCACTTGAAAAGAACATGTATTCTTTAGAATGAAATGGTCTGAATATATCTGTTATGTCCGTCTGGTCCAGTGTGTCATTCAAAGCCCTTGTTTCCTTGTTGATCTGCTTAGATGATCTGTCCATTGCTGTGAGTGGGACCTTAAAGTCCCCTACTATTATTGTATTATTATCAATGAGTTTCTTTTAGTTTGTTATTAGTTGATTTCTATATTTGGCTGCTCCTAAGTTAAAGGTATAAATATTTACGATGTTTAGATCGTCTTGTTGGGTAGGCCCCTTTATTATGATATAGTGTCTTTCATCTCTTATTATAGTCTTTGGTTTAAAATCTAGTTTGTCTGATATAAGGATTGCTACTCTGGCTTTCAGTTGATGTCCATTAGCATGGTAAATTGTTCTCCACCCCTTCTCTTCCAATCTGGAAGTGTCTTTGGGTCTAAAATGAGTCTCTTGTAAGCAACATATCAATGGGTCTTGGTTTCTTATCCATTCTGATACACTATATCTTTTGATTGAAACATTTAGTCCATTTACATTCAGAGTAATTATTGAAAGATATGAATTTGGTTTTTTTTTAAAGATTTTTAAAGATGAATTTTTGAGAGAGAGAGAGAGTGAGAGCCCATGAGAGGGGGAGGGGCAGAGGGAGAAGCAGGCTGAGCAGGGAGCCTGATGGAGAAATCGATCCCAGGACCGTGGGATCATGACCTGAGTCAAAGGCAGACACTTAACTGACTGAGCCACCCAGGTGCCTGAAAGATATGAATTTAGTGACATTATATTATGTCTCTGTTCCTTTCTAGTCTTTGTTACTTTTGATCTCTCTTTCCACTCGAAGGGTCACTTTTAGTATTTCTTGCAGGGCTGGTTTAGTGTTTATGAAATCCTTTAGTTTTTGTTTGTCTTGGAAAATCTTGATCTCTTCTTCTATTCAGAATGATAGCCTTGCTGGATAAAGTATTCTTGGCTGCATATTTTTCCCATTTAGCATGTTGAATATATCATGTCAGTCCTTTCTGGCCTGCTATGTCTCTGTGGACAGGTCTGCTGTCAGCCTTATGTGTCTACTCTTGTAGGTTAAAGACCTCTTCTGCCGAGCTGCTTCCAGAATTTTCTCTTTATCTTTGCAATTTGCAGAATTTCACTATGATATGTCATGGTGTTGATCTAGTTTTATTTTGAGGGAAGTTCTCTGTGCCTCTTGGATGTGAATGACTATTTCCTTCCCCAAACTGGGCAAGTTCTCAGCTGTAACTTGTTCAACTAAACCTTCTGTCCCTTTTCCCGTTCTTCTTCTGGGACTCCCATAATAAGGATATTATTTCGCTGTATGGAATCACTGAGTTCCCTAAGTCTACCTTTGTGATCTAATAGTTTTCTTTCCCTCATTTCGGCTTCATCATTTTCCATAATTTTATCTTCTGTATCACTGATTGTCTCTTCTGCTTCATGCATCCTCGTTTTTATGGCCTCCACTTGGTGCTGCATCTCAGTTATAGCATTTTTAATTTCAACCTGACTAGATTTTAGTTCTTTTGTCTCTATAGTAAGGGATTTTGTAGTGTCTTTTATGATTTTTTTCAAGCCCAGCTAGTATCCTTGTAATCGTTGTTTTATTTATTTATTTTATAATAATTTTTTATGATGTTATGTTAGTCACCATACAGTACATCCCTAGTTTTTGATGTAATGTTCTATGATTCATTACTTGCGTATAACCACCCAGTGCACCATGCAATACGTGCCCTCCTTACTACCCATCACCAGCCTGTCCCAATATCCCACACCTCCTTTCTGAAGCCCTCAGTTTGTTTCCCAGAGTCCATAGTCTCTCATGGTTCATTCCCCCTTCTGTTTACCCTTCCTTCATTCTTCCCTTTCTTCTCCTACCGATCTTCCTATTTCTTATGTTCCATAAATGAGTGAAACCATATGATAATTGTCTTTCTCTGTTTGACTTATTTCGCTTAACATTATCTCCTCCAGTCCCATCCATGTTGCTGCAAAAGTTGTAAAATCATTCTTTTTGATGGCTGAGTAATATTCCATTGTATATATGGACCACATCTTCTTAATCCAGTCATCTGTTGAAGGGCATCTCGGCTCCTTCCACAATTTAGCTATTGTGGACAATGCTGCTATGAACGTTGGGGTGCATATGGCCCTTCTCTTCACTACATCTGTATCTTTGGGGTAAATACCCAGTAATGCAATTGCTGAATCATAGGGTAGCTCAATTTTTAACTTTTGAAGGGACCTCCACACTGTTTTCCAGAGTGGCTGTACCAACTTGCATTCCCACCAACAGTGTAAGAGGGATCCCCTTTCTCCACATCCTCTCCAACATTTGTTGTTTCCTGCCTTGTCAATTTTTGCCATTCTAACTGGTGTAAGGTGGTATCTCAAGGTGGTTTTGATTTGAATTTCCCTGATGGCTAATGATTTTGAACATTTTTTCATGTGTCTGTTAGCCATTTGTATGTCTTCATTGGAAAAGTGTCTGTTCATATCTATTCTAGTACAGACATCTTACTTATATCTATATTGATTAAATCCCTGGCTGTGAGTACTACCTCCTTTTCTTTTGGGGTGAATTTCTCCATCTCGTCATTTTGTCCAGAAAAGAAGAAAAAAATGAAACAACAACAACAAAAACAGAACTAAATCCTGGGTGTGTTTTGGTCTGCTTATTAAAAGAAACTTCTAAAAAGTGGTCACTTTTCTACTTATAGACTTGAAGTATTTTATTTTTTAGACCTCCAATTGATTTCTCAGGTGTTCAGAATGATTTGATAACTATCCAGTTGTATTCAAGTGATGAGACAAACTTAGGATCCCCCTACTCCTCTGACATCTTCAAAAATCTGATCAACATTGGATTACTTTGAAGCAAATCCTGGACATCATATAACTTCATTCATAAATATTTTAATATGTAGCCCCCAAAGAAAAGGCTTTTAAAAAACAAAAGCAATGTACTTTTTAACACCTAAGAAAATAACACTAACTCTTTAATGTCATTAAATTTCTAGTCAGTGTTCAAATTTCCTTGATTGTCTGGTAAACTTTGTTTTACCATTGTTGTATTCAACCAGGATCCAAATAAGGTCCATGAATTGTCTCTTTTTCTCTCTTTTTTAGTATAGTTGACACACAGTGTTACATTAGTTTCAGATGTACAACATAGTGATTCAACAAGTTTATACATTATGCTGTGTTCACCAGAAGTGTAGCTAGCTACCATCTGTCCTGATATATCACTATTACAATATCATTGACTATATTCCTTATGCTGTGCCTTTTATTCTATGACTTATCCATTCCATAACTGGAAGTCAGCATCTCTTACTCTTCTTTGCTCATTTAGCCCAACCTTCTATCCCCTTCCCCCTAGCAATCATCCATTTGTTCTCCATATTTATAGGTCTGATTCTGCTTTTTGTTTGTTCTTTTGTTTTTTAGATTCCACTCATGAGTGAAATCATATGGCATTTGTCTTTCTGGGTCTGACTTATTTCACTTATCATAATACCTTCTAGGTCTATTCATGTTGTCTCAAATGGCATGATCTCATCTTTTTTTATGGCAGTGTAATAGTCCTTTGTGTGTGTGTGTGTACACATGCCAAATTTTCCTTATCTATCCATCTGTCAATGGACATAGGTTGCTTCCATATGTTGCCTGTTGTAAATAATGCTGCAATAAACATAGGGGTGCATATATCTTTTCAAATTAGTGTTTTCACTTTCTTTGGGTAAATACCCAGTAGTGGAATTATTGGATCATATGGTATATCCATTTTTATTTTCAGATTTTTATTTATTTGAGAGAGAGCAGAGCGAGTGAGAGAGAACACGAATGTGGGGGGGGCAGAGGAAGAGGAAGAAGCAGACTCCCCACTGGGAAGGGAGACCAATGTGGGACTTGATCCCAGGACCTCAGGACCACGACCTGAGCTGAAGACAGCCACTTTACCAACTGAGCCACCCAGGCACCCCTATTTTTAATTTCTTGAGTAACCTCCATACTGTTTTCCACAATGGCTGTACCAATTTACATTCACATCAACAGTGTATAAGTGTTCCTTTTTCTCCACATTCTCACCAACACTTATTCTTTATTGTATTTTTGATTTTAGTCATTCTAACAGGTGTAAGGTGATATATCATTGTGGTTTGATTTGCATTGCCCTGATGATTAGTGATGTTGGAGCACCTTTTCATGTGTTTGTTTGCCATCTGTATGTATTCTTTGGAAAAATGTTTATTCAAGTCCTCTGACCATTTTAAATCAGACTGCTTGGGGCTTTTTGGTATTGAGTTGTAGAAGTTCTTTATATGTTTTTGGACATTAGCCCTTTATCAGATATATCATTTGCAAATACCTTCTTCCATTCAGTGGGCTGTCTTTTTGTTTTTTGATGGTTTCCTTTGCTGTGCAAAAGCTTTTTATTTTGATATAGTCCCAATAGTTTATTTTTGCTTTTGTCTCCCTTGTGTTAGGATCTAGAATAATGTTGCTATGACTTGTGTCAGAGAAATTACTGCCTATGTTCTCTTCTAAGATTTTTATGGTTTCAGGTCTCACATTTAGGTCTTTAATCTATTTTTAGCTTATTTTTGTGTATGGTGCTACAAGGTGGTTCAGTTTCATTCTTTTACATGTAGCTGTCCAGTTTTCCCAGCACCAGAAGAGACTGTCTTTTTCCCATTGTATATTCTTGCTTCCTTTGTCATGGGTTAATTGGCCATGTAATCATGGTTCTATTTTTGAGCTCTCTATTCATTCCACTGACCTATGAGTCTATTTTTGTGTCAGTAGCATACTGTTTTGATTACTAAAGCTTTGCAGTATATCTTGAAATCTGGAATTGTGATGACTCCAGCTCTGTTCTTTCTTAATATTGCTTTGGTTATTCATGGTCTTTTGTGGTTCCATACAAATTTTAGTATTCTAGTTTTGTGGGAAATGTTATTGGTATTTTGATTGGGGTTACATTGAATTCGTGGATTGTTTTGGGTAATATGGACATTTTAACAGTATTAATTCTTCCAATTCCTGAGCATGGAATATCTTTCCATTTGTTTGTATCATCTTCAGTTTCTTTCATCAGTGTTTTGTAGTTTTTGTAGTACAGGTCTTTCACCTCTTTGATTAAGTTTATTCCTAGTTGTTTTAGTCTTTTTTGTGTAATTATAAATGACGTTGTTTTCTTAATTTCTCTATCTTCTTCTTTGTTATTAGTGTGTAGAAAGGGTACTGGTTTCTGGGTATTAATTTTGTATCCTGTAACTTTACAGAATTTATTTATTACTTTTTGATGGAGTCTTTAGGATTTTGTATGTATATAGTATTGTGTCAGCTGCAAATAGTGACAGTTTAACTTCTTTTTCCATTATGGATGCCTCTTATTTATTTTTCTTGTGTGTTTGCTGTAGACAGAACTTTCATTAGGAAGTCTAGGTAAATGTTTCAGAGAACAAAATAAACTTTCTAGAATAAAAAATGTAATTGTCAATTTTAAAAATTCAGTGAACAGGTTAAATAGCAAATTAGAGAGAAATAAAGAGACTGATAGTCATCTGAAAAGTAGATCTGAAGAAATTACTCATTATACAGCAGACACAGAGAGAGAGAGAGCAAAAGGGGTAGGAATTATAAATGAGAAATTAAAAATATGAAAGAATAAGAAATCTAACATAAATGTAATTGCATTTCTAGTTGGAGAGAATGCAGAAAATGAGAGAGAAGCAAATTCAAAGAGTAATGGCTGATGTTTTTCCTTTTTTTATGAAAAACATGAATCCTTAAATTCAAGAATTGCAACAAATCTCAGGCAGGACAAATCCAAAGAAAGCTGTGCATAGACATATTGTGGTAAAAACATAGAGAATGACTGAAAAAGAGCCAGACAGAAATGATGGATTATCTCTTAAAGAATGATTATTAAAATGAAGGCAGACTTCTCAAAAGCAACAAGGTCAAAAGATAAAGGAATAATACAGTTCACCTTGAACAGTATGGGTGGTTAGGAGTGCTGACCCCAGTGCAGTTGAAAATCTGTGAGTAAATTTTGGCTTCTCCAAAACATAACTACTAATAGCCTACTGTTGACTGGAAGCATTACTTATAACATAGTCTATTAACACATATTTTGCATGTTACATGTATTATATACTGTATTCTTATAATAAAGTAAGTTAGAGAAAAGAAAATGCTATGAAGAAAATCATAAGGAAGAGAAATACATTTACAGTACTGTATTATATTTACTAAAAAATGCATGTATAAATGGGCTTGCATATTTCAAATGTATGTTGTTTAAGGATCAACTGTACTTTCAAAGTGCCAAAGGAAAATATCTGTCAGTCTAGAATATTCATCCTTGAAAAGTTAATGTTGAAAAAATAAGAACTAAATAAAGACAATTTCAGACATGTAAAATCAGATCCTCACTAACCGATCTTCTATAATGAATTTCCAAAAGAATGGAAAAAGAATGAGATGAAAGACAGAATAATGAGAAGAGAAATTTAATAAATATAAATAACCATTACCTATGTTAAACAATATGGTGGCTGAGTTGGGGAGTTTTAAAAAAGGTGGAATTAGGGGGAGGAGTCCAAGATGGCAGAGGAGCAGGAGGCTTAAATTTCGTCTGGTCCCAGGAATTCAGCTAGATAGCTATCAGACCATTCTGAACACCTACAAACTCAACTGGAGAATGAGGAAAAGAATAGCAGCAACTCTATGAACAGAAAAATGACCACTTTCTGCAAGGAACCCAGTTTAAAACAGGTGTTGATCTCCAGCTCAGTGTTCCAAGATGGTGGAGGAGCAGGAGACCTAATGTTCGTCTGGTCCCAGGAATTCAGTGAGAGAGCTACCAAACCATTCTGAATACCTATGAATGCAACTGGAGAATGAAGAAAAGAGTAGCAGAAACTCTATGAACAGAAAAGCGACCACTTTCTGCAAGGAGGAGAAAAGATGGCGGAGGAGTAGGAGACCCTTTATCACCTGGTCCTGAGTCGAGCTGGATAGGTACCAGATCATCCTGAACACCCACGGAATCAGCCTGAGATGCAGGAAGATACACCTGGATCTCTACAAATGAATATCTCCAGTGCTGAGTCTTGAGGTACAAAATGGGGAGCCGTGAATCTGTGCACAGATTTAGGAAGATAAACAGAAGGGGAAGGGAGACTTCGCACTCGGGCGCTGGGAAGCAGTAGCCACTTGTACTGGGGAGCGGGCCAGACTCACGGACCAGCACCCACCAGAGAACAGACTGAGACCGTGAGCCCTGGAGCGCACACGACCAGACTGAAAACCAGAGCTCCGGAGCACACACTCGAACTAGACTAAAACCGAGAGCTTAGGAGTGGGCGCACAACCAGACTGAAAACTGGCGCTCCGGAGTGCACACGAACCATACTGAAACAGGGAGCTCAGGAGCGCGCACGGGAACTGGGGGCGGCTGGCGGTGTTAGAAACACAAAGGATGGGGGCGCCTGGGTGGCGCAGTGATTAAGCGTCTTCCTTCGGCTCAGGGCATGATCCCGGTGCTCTGGGATCGAGCCCCACATCAGGCTCCTCCACTAGGAGCCTGCTTCTTCCTGTCCCACTCCCCCTGCTTGTGTTCCCTCTCTCGCTGACTGTCTCTCTCTGACAAATAAATAAATAAAATCTTTAAAAAAAAAAGAAAAAAAAAGAAACACAAAGGACAGAGAGGTGCTGGCCCTGGAAGTGAGGGCTGGGACACGGGCTGTGGGGCGCACATCCTGGGATGCTGCAGGGTTTTTAGCAGCACCGACAGAAACAGAGTTAAAGTGGCCAAGAGAGCTTAGTGGAGAGCGGACTGCAATCTCTCTGTTCTGAGACAGAGGCTAGGATTTGACCACTGCTGCTCTGACTCTAAGAAGAGGCACAGAAAACCGCCAGGGAAATCTGCCAGAGAACAAAAGCCCGGAAATACTGGCTCACATTGTGCCCATCCCCATCTCCCCTTGCAGGGGACGTGGCAACTCTACCCAAACAGGGTTACCTGAATATCAGCGGGGCAGGCCCCTTGCCCAGAAAGCAGGCTGAAAAATCAGGAAACTGACATCCCTAAGGTCCCTATAAAACAAGTGCACACTGCCTGTGTCCTGGTCAATAACGTGGGCTCTGGGCATCCCCACAACCTCTTCTCATCAGAATGACAAGGAGAAGAAATCCCCCCAGCAAAGAAAAGACAATGAGTCTGTGGCCTCTGCCACAGAACTGATGGATATGGATATAACCAAATCGTCAGAAATGGACTTCAGAGTAACAATGGTCAAGATGATGTGTAGGATTGAAGAAACAATTAATGAAAATATTAACGAGAATATAGAATCCCTAAGGGCAGAAACGAGAGCGAGTCTGGCAGAAATTAAAAATGCTACGAATCAAATGCAGTCTAAACTAGATGCTCTGACAGCCAGGGTAAATGAGGCAGAAGAACAAATTAGTGAATTGGTGGATGGGATGGTAGAAGAGAAAGTTAAAACAGAAACTTGCCTCAAAAAAATCCAATCTCAAGAATGTAGATTACGGGAGATTACTGAATCAATGAAACGTTCCAATGTCAGAATCATCAGCATCCCTGAGGGGGTGGAGAAAGAGAGAGGTCTAGAAGAGATATTTGAACAAATTGTAGCTGAGAACTTCCCTAATCTGGCAAAGGAAACAAGCATTCATGTCCAAGAGGCAGAGAGGACCCCTCCCAAGGTCAATGAGAACACACCTACACCACCTCACAGCATAGTGCATTTTGCAAATATTAGATCCAAGGATACAGTATTGAAAGCGGCCAGGGGAAAGAAAGTCCTTACGTACAGAGGGAAAAATATCAGAATAATGTCAGACCTGTCTACAGAGACCTGGCAGGCTAGGAAGGGTTGGCAGGGTATTTTCAAAGCTCTATCTGAGAAGAACATGCAGCCAAGGATGATTTATCCAGCAAGGCTGTCATTCAGAATTGATGGAGAGATAAGGACCTTCCAGGATCGGCAGAAACTGAAGAAATTCGTAACCACCAAACCAGCCGTACAGAAGATATTGGGGGGGGGTTATAAAAGTAAAAAGGCCCCAAGAGTGATACAGAACAGAAATTTACAATCTATAAAAACAAAGACTTCACAGGCAACAGGACATCGTTAAAATCATATCTCTCAATAATCATTCTCAATGTTAATGGCCTAAATGCTACCAGAAAATCCCACAGGGTTGCAGATTGGATAAAAAGACATGACCCATCCATTTGCTGTCTACAAGAGACTCATTTTGAACCTAAAGATACATCCAGACTGAAAGTGAAGGGATGGAAAACCATTTTTCATGCCAATGGACCTCAAAAGAAAGCTGGGGTAGCAATTCTCATATCAGTCAGATTAGATTTTAAACTAAAGACTGTAGTGAGAGATACGGAAGGACACTATATTATTCCTGAAGGATGTATCCAACAAGTGGATATCACAATTGTAAATATTTATGACCCCAACAGGGGAGCAGATAGATACATAAGCCAACTCTTAACCAGAATAAAGAGACATATAGATAACAATATGTTAATAGTAGGGGACCTCAACACTCCGCTCTCAGCAATAGACAGATCACCTAAGCAGAATATCAACAAAGAGACAAGGGCTTTGAATGACATACTGGACCAGATGAACCTCATAGATATATATATATAGAACACTACACCCCAGAACAACAGAATACTCATTCTTTTCGAATGCACATGGAACTTTCTCCAGAACAGACCATATACTGGGTCACAAAACAGGTCTCAACCGATGACAAAGACCGAGATTATTCCCTGCATATTTTCAGACCTCAATGCTTTGAAACTGGAACTCAATCACAAGGAAAAATTTGGAAGAAACTCAAACACTTGGAAACTAAGAACCATCCTGCTCAAGAATGATTGGGTAAACCAGGAAATTAAAAATCAGTTTAAACAATTTTTGGAGACCAATGAAAATGAAAACATATCGGTCCAAAACCTATGGGACACTGCAAAGGCGGTCCTAAGGGGAGAATACATAGCCATCCAAACCTCCCTCAGAAGAATAGAAACATCTAAAATGCAGTTTTTATACTCTCACCTCAAGAAGCTGGAGCTGGAAGAGAAGAACAGGCCTAACCCACACACGAGAAGGCAGGTGTTCAAGATTATAGCAGAGATCAATGAATTAGAAACCAGGAGCACAGTAGAGCAGATCAACAGAACTAGAAGCTGGTTCTTTGAAAGACTAAATAAGATCGATAAGCCACTGGCCAGACTTATTCAAAAGAATAGAGAAAGGACCCAAAGTAATAAAATTAGGAATGAAAGGGGAGAGATCACAACCAACACCAATGAAATAGGAAGGATCATTAGAAACCTTTATCAACAGCTTTATGCCAATCAATTAAACAACTTGGAAGAAATGGATGCCTTCCTGGAAACCTATGAACTACCGAAACTGAAACAGGAAGAAATTGATTTTCTAAACAGACCGATTAATTATGAAGAGATTGAAGCAGTGATCAAAAACCTCCCCAAAAACAAGAGTCCAGGGCCTGATGGATTCCCCAGGGAATTCTACCAAACATTCAAAGAAGAAATAATACCTAGTCTTCTGAAACTGTTTCAAAAAGTAGAAACAGAAGGAAAACAATGAAACTCGTTCTGTGAGGCCAGTATTACCTTGATCCCCAAACCAGGGAAAGACCCCATCAAAAAGGAGAATTACAGAATGATTTCCCTGATGAATATGGATGCCAAATTTCTCAACAAAATCCTAGCTAATAGGATCCAACAGTACATTGAAAGGATTATCCATCACGACCACGTGGGATTCATCCCTGGTATGCAAAGTGGTTCAACATTCACAAATCGATCAGTGTGATTGATTGTATCAAGAAGAAAAGAGTCAAGAACCATATAATCTTCTCAAGTGATGCAGAAAAAGCCTTTGACAAAATACAACATCCTTTCCTGATTAAAACACTTCAGAGTGTAGGGATAGAGGGTACATTCCTCAATTTCATAAAAACCATCTATGAAAAGCCTACAGCGACTATCATTCTCAATGGAGAAACCCGAAAGCCTTTCCCTTAAGATCAGGAACATGAAAATGATGCCCACTCTCACCATTATTATTCAACATAGTACTAGAAGTCCTTGCAACAGCAATCAGATAACAAAAAGGGATAAAAGGTATCCAAATCAGCAAAGAAGAAGTCAAAATGTCTCTCTTCACAGATGACATGATACTCTATATGGAAAACCCAAAAGAATCCACTCCCAAACTATTAGAAGTTATACAGTAATTCAGTAATGTGGCGGGATACAAAATCAATGCTCAGAAATCAGTTGCATTTCTTTTTTTTTTTTAAGATTTTATTTATTTATTCGACAGAGAGAGAGACAGCCAGCGAGAGAGGGAACACAAGCAGGGGGAGTGGGAGAGGAAGAAGCAGGCTCCCAGCGGAGGAGCCTGATGTGGGGCTCGATCCCAGAACGCTGGGATCACGCCCTGAGCTGAAGGCAGACACTTAACGACTGCGCCACCCAGGCACCCCATCAGTTGCATTTCTATACACCAACAATTAGACTGAAGAAAGAGAAATTAGGGAATCCATCCCATTTAAAATAGCACCAAAATCCATACGTTACCTTGGAATTAACCAGAGACGTAAAGGAACTATATTCTAGAAACTATAAATCACTCTTGAAACACATTGAAGAAGACACAAAAAGATGGAAAAATATTCCATGCTCACGGACCAGAAGAATAAATATATTTAAAATGTCTATGCTACCCAGAGCAATCTACACTTTCAATGCCATCCCAATCAAAATACCAATGACATTTTTCAAAGAACGGGAACAAACAGCATTTAAATTTGTGTGGAACGAAAAGACCCCGAATCTCCAAGGAATTGTTGAAAAGGAAAAACAAAGCTGGGGGCATGACGTTGCCAGACTTCAAGCTATACTACAGAACTGTGATCAGAAAGACAGCATGGTACCAGCATAAAAACAGACACATAGACCAATGGAACAGAATAGAGAACCCAGAAATGGACCCTCGGCTCTATGGGCAAGTAATCTTTGATAAAGCAGGAAAAAACATCCAGTGGAAAAAAGAGAGTGTCTTCAATAAATGGTGCTGGGAAAATTGGACAGCTACACGCAAAAGAATGAAACATGACCACTCTCTCACACCATACACAAAGATAAACTCCAAATGGTTGAAAGACCCCGATGTGAGACTCGGATCCATAAAAATCCTAGAGGAGAACATAGGCAGCAACCTCTATGACATTGGCCACAGCAACCTTTTTCATGACACATCTCCAAAGGCAAGAGAAACAAAAGATAAAATGAACATGTGGGACTTCATCAAGATAAAAAGCTTCTGCACAGCCAAGGAAACAGTCAGAAAAACTAAGAGGCAGCCCACGGAATGGGAGAAGATATTTGTAAATGACACTACAGATAAAGGACTGGTATCCAAGATCTACAAAGAACTTCTCAAACTCAATACACGAGAAACAAATAAACAAATCAAAAAATGGGCAGAAGATATGGACAGACACTTTTCCAATGAAGACATAGAAATGGCTAACAGACACATGAAAAAATGTTCAAAATCATTAGCCATCAAGGAAATTCAAATCAAAACCACACTGAGATACCACCTTACGCCAGTTAGAATGGCAAAAATAGACAAGGCCAGAAACAGCAATTGTTGGAGAGGATGTGGAGAAAGGGGATCCCTCCTACATTGTTGGTGGGAATGCAAGTTGGTACAGCCACTCTGGAAAACAGTGTAGAGGTCCCTTAAAAAGTTAAAAATTGAGCTACCCTATGATCCAGCCATTGCACTACTGGGTATTTACCCCAAGGATACAGACGTAGTAAAGAGAAGGGCCATATGCACCCAATGTTCATAGCAGCAATGTCCACAATAGCTAAATCGTGGAAGGAGCCGAGATGCCCTTCAACAGACGACTGGATTAAGAAGGTGTGGTCCATATATACAATGGAATATTACTCAGCTATCAGAAAGAATGAGTTCTCAACATTTGCTACAACATGGACGGCACTGGAGGAGATAATGCTAAGTGAAATAAGTCAAGCAGAGAAAGACAACTATCATATGATTTCTCTCATCTATGGAACATAAGAACTAGGATGATCAGTAGGGGAAGAAAGGGATAAAGAAAGGGGGGGTAATCAGAAGGGGGAATGAAACATGAGAGACTATGGACTATGAGAAACAAACTGAGGGCCTCAGAGGGGAGGGGGTGGGGGAATGGGATAGACCAGTGATGGGTAGTAAGGAGGGCACGTATTGCATGGTGCACTGGGTGTTATACGCAACTAATGAATCATCGAGCCTTACATCGGAAACCGGGGATGTACTGTATGGTGACTAACATAATATAATAAAAAATCATTAAAAAAAAAGAAGTTGTGGTCCATATATACAATGGAATATTACTCAGCCATCAGAAAGAACAATTTTACAACATTTGCAGGAACATGGATGGGACTGGAGGAGATAATGTTAAGCGAAATAAGTCAAGCAGAGAAAGACAATTACCATATGGTTTCACTCATTTATTGAACATAAGAAATAGGAAGATTGGTAGGAGAAGGAAGGGAAGAATGAAGGGGGGTAAACAGAAGGGGGAATGAACCAATGGAGACTATGAAATCTGGGAAACAACTTAGTGCTTCAGAGAGGAGGGGGTGGGGGATTGGGATAGGCCGGTGATGGGTATTGAGGAGGGCACATATTGCATGGAACACTGGGTGTTATATACAAGTAATGAATCATGGAACATTGCATCAAAAACTGGGGATGTACTGTATGGTGACTAATATAGCAAAATAAATATTTTTAAAAAGGTGGAATTTAATTACTGGGCAACAGTAATAAGTAAGCTGAGGGGGTGATCAACATTAAAGCATTAGGAGGTCCTTGTATCATTGGGGGGAAGATATAGATACGAATTAAATTTAGACTTGGTTCATTAAAGAATGAATATTAAAATTTAAGGGTAACTACTAAAAGAATAGAAATAGAGTAAGCAGAATACAAAGCAGTAGAAAGAAAAATCAAAAGTTCAGTTATCTGTAAAGAAGTTCAAAAGTTACAGTTATTTGTAACAAAAGTTAAGTTCAGTTCCTTGTAACAAAAGTTACTTGTTCAAAAGTTCAGTTACTTGTAAAAAAAAAAAAAGTTCAGTTACTTGTAAAGAAGATAGAAGAGAAAAAAAAGCACTAAAAAATCAGAGTGAGTAGAAAACACTAAATTAGGTAGTATGAATAAATAAAATATGTTAGTGATCAAAATAAATGTTATTGTATGAAATCTATCAGTTAAAATACTGAAATTTCAAATCTGTAATTGATTTTTTTTTTCAAAATCCAGTTATATGTTTTTACAAAAGACACACCTACAACATAAGGACCATATTCTCTGGTCACAATGCAATTAAGTTAGACATCAATAGCAAAAACAAAACAAACCTTAAAAATATATACAGAAATTTAAAAACACATATTTGAGTAACTCATGGGACAATGAAGGAGTCTTAATGTAAATTAGAAGATATTTATAACTGAATTCTAATAAAAATATCTCACATCCAAAACTGTAGGGAGCAGCAAAGGAAGATTATGCTTAGAGTCAAATTTATAACCTTTAAATATCTTTATTAGGAAATCAGAAAGAATGAGCATTTATACATTAAGTACCCAACCTAAGAAGTTAGAAAGGAGATAATGATATAAACCCAAAGAAAGTAGAAGGAAGGAAATAACAAAAGATAAGAGCAAGAGTTAAAAAGAAATCAAAACTATGGTAGAAAGAATTTAACTACCAAATTGATACTTGAAAAGATTGTGGGTTTCTTTTTTTTGAAAATGGATAAATCTTTGATCACACTAATCAATTAATGAAGAGATAAAGTTAAAAAAATGAAAGAAAATTTGTAACTAGAGGGATGCCTGGGTGGCTCAGTCTGTTAAGCATCTGCCTTTGGCTCAGGTCAGTATCCCAGGGTCCTGGGATTGAGTCCTGCATCGGGTTCCTTTCTCAGAGGGAAGCCTGCTTCTCCCTCTGCTTGCCGCTCCGTCTCCTTATGCTTTCTTTCTCCCTCTCTCTGACAAATAAATAAATAAAATCTTTTTAAAAAAGAAAAGTTGTAACTAGAAATACAGAAGAGATTAAAAATAAGTTATTATTGTGAACTATTTTATACAGATTAATCTGAAATCTTAAACAAAATGGACAATATCCTGGGCAAATATAACCTAACAAAAATGACTACAGAATAAATTGAAAACCTTAATAGACCTAAAAACTTTATTTTATTTTTTTAAATGTTTTTTTTTAATATATTATGTTAGTCACCATACAGTACATCCCTGGTTTCTGATGCAAAGTTCGATGATTCATTAGTTGCATATAACACCCAATGCACCATGCAATACGTGCCCTCCTTATTACCCATCACCAGTCTATCCCATTCCCCCACCCCCTTCCCTCTGAAGCCCTCAGTTTGTTTCCCAGAGACCATAGTCTCTCATGTTTCATTCCCCCTTCTGATTACCCCCCTTCTTTATCCCTTTCTTCCCCTACCGATCTTCCTAGTTCTTATGTTCCATAGATGAGAGAAATCATATGATAATTGTCTTTCTCCGCTTGACTTACTTCACTTAGCATTATATCCTCCAGTGCCATCCATGTTGCAGCAAATGTTGAGAAATCGTTCTTTCTGATAGCTGAGTAATATTCCATTGTATATATGGACCACACCTTCTTAATCCAGTCATCTGTTGAAGGGCATCTCGGTGCCATCCACAATTTAGCTATTGTGGACAATGCTGCTATGAACATTGGGGTGCATATGGCACTTCTCTTCACTACGTCTGTATCTTTGGGGTAAATACCCAGTATTGCAATGGCTGGGTCATAGGGTAGCTCAATTTTTAACTTTTGAAGGGACCTCCACACTGTTTTCCAGAGTGGCTGCACCAACCTGCATTCCCACCAACAATGTAGGAGGGATCCCCTTTCTCCACATCCTCTCCAGCAATTGCTGTTTCCTGCTTTGTTAATTTTTGCCATTCTAACTGGTGTAAGGTGGTATCTTAGTGTGGTTTTGATTTGAATTTCCCTAATGGCTAATGATTTTGAACATTTTTTCATGTGTCTGTTACCCATTTGTATGTCATCATTGGAAAAGTGTCTGTTCATATCTTCTGCCCATTTTATGATTTGCTTATTTGTTTCTCGCGTATTGAGTTTGAGAAGTTCTTTGTAGATCTTGGATACCAGTCTTTTATCTGTAGCATCATTTGCAAATATATTCTCCCATTCCGTGGGCTCCCTCTTAGTTTTTTTTTATTGTTTCCTTGGCTGTGCAGAAGCTTTTTATCTTGATGAAGTCCCACATGTTCATTTTATCTTTTGTTTCTCTTGCCTTTGGATATGTGTCATGAAAAGGGTTGCTGTGGCCGATGTCGTAGACATTGCTGCCTATGTTCTTCTCTAGGATTCTGATGGATTCCTGTCTCACATCGAGGTCTTTCATCCATTTGGAGTTTACCTTTGTGTATGGTGTGAGAGAGTGGTCAATTTCATTCTTTTGCATGTAGCTGTCCAATTTTCCCAGCACCATTTATTGAAGAGACTGTCTTTTTTTTCCACTGGATGTTTTTTCCTGCTTTATCAAAGATTAGTTGCCCATAGAGCCGAGTGTCCATTTCTGGGTTCTCTATTCTGTTCTATTGGTCTATGTGTCTGTTTTTGTGCCAGTACCACGCTGTCTTTGTGATCACAGCTTTGTAATATAGCTTGAAATCTGGCATTGTGATGCCCCCAGCATTGTTTTTCCTCTTCAACAGTTCCTTGGTGATTCGGGGCCTTTTCTGGTTCAATACAAATTTAAGGACTATTTGTTCCAGTTCCTTGAAAAATGTCATCGGTATTTTGATCGGGATAGCATTGAAAGTGTAGATTGCTCTGGGTAGCATGGACATTTTAACTATGTTAATTCTTCCGATGCATGAGCATGGAATATTTTTCCATCTTTTTATGTCTTCCTCAATGTCTTTCAAGAGTGATTTATAGTTTCTAGAATATAGTTCCTTTACTTCTCCGGTTAATTCCAAGGTAACGTATGGTTTTTGGTGCTATTGTAAATGGGATGGATTCCCTAATTTCTCTTTCTTCAGTCTCATTGTTTGTGTATAGAAATGCAACTGATTTCTGAGCATCGATTTTGTATCCCGCCACATTACTGAATTGCTCTATAACTTCTAGTAGTTTGGGAGTGGATTCTTTTGGGCTTTCCATATAGAGTATCATGTCATCTGCGAAGAGAGACAGTTTGACTTCTTCTTTGCCGATTTGGATACCTTTTATACCTTTTTGTTGTCTGATTGCTTTGCAAGGACTTCTAGTGCTATGTTGAATAATAGTGGTGAAAGTGGGCATCCTCGTTGTGTTCCTGATATTAAGGGAAAGGCTTCCAGCTTTTCCCCGTTGAGAATAATATTTGCAGTAGGTTTTTCATAGATGGCTTTTATGATCTTGAGAAATGTACCATCTATTCCTACACTCTGAAGGGTTTTAATCAGGAAAGGATGCTATATTTTGTCAATGCTTTTTCTGCATCTATTGAGAGAGTCATATGATTTCTGAATTTTTCTTTCTGGATAAAATCTAGAACACTGATAGATTTGTGAATGTTGTACCACCCCTGCATCCCAGGGATGAATCCCACTTGGTCATGATGGATAATCCTTTTAATGTACTGTTGGGTTCTATTAGCCAGGATCTTGTTGAGGATTTTGACGTCCATATTCATTAGGGAAATCGATCTATAATTCTCCTTTTTGTTGGGGTCTTTGCCTGGTTTGGCGATCAAGGTAATATTGGCCTCATAGAATGAGTTTGGTAGCTTTCCTTCTGTTTCTATTTTTTGAAATAGCTTTAGGAGAATAGGTATTATTTCTTCTTTGAATGTTTGGTAGAATTCCACAGGAAAACCGTCCGGGCCTGGAGTTTTATTTTTTGGAAGATTGGTTATCACTGACTCAATCTCTTCATAATTAATTGGCCTATTTAAAAATCAATTTCTTCCTGTTTCAGTCTTGGTAGTTTACAGGTTTCCAGGAAGTCCTCCATCTCTTCCAGATTGCTTAATTTATTGGCATAAAGCTGTTGATAAAAGTTTCTAATAATCCTTCCAATTTCATTGGTGTTGGTTGTGACCTCTCCTTTTTCATTCCTAATTTTATTAATTTGGGTCCTTTCTCTATTCTTTTGGATAAGTCTTGCCAGTGGTCTGTCAATTTTATTGATTCTCTCAAAGAAACAGCTTCTAGTTCTGTTTATCTGCTCTACTGTACTCCTGGTTTCTAATTCATTGATTTCTGCTCTAATCTTTGTCAACTGATTCCTCGTGCATGGATTAGGTCTGTCCCTCTGTTGCTGTTCCAGCTTCTTGAGGTGAGAATATAAAAACTGCATTTTAGATTTTTCTATTCTTTTGAGTGAGGCTTGGATGGCTATGTATTTCCCCCTTAGGACTGCCTTTGCAGTATCCCAAAGGTTTTGGACCATTGTGTTTTCATTCTCCTTGTTCTCCATAAATTGTTTAAATTGATTTTTGATTTTCTGGTTTATCGAATCATTCCTGAGCAGGATGGTTCTTAGTCTCCAAGAGTTTGAGTTTCTTCCAAATTTTTCCTTGTGGTTGAGTTCCAATTTCAATGCATTGTGGTCTGAGAATATGCAGGGAATAATTTCAGTCTTTTGGTATCGGTTGAGACCTGTTTTGTGTCCCAGAACATGGTCTATTCTTGGGAATGTTCCATGGGCATTAGAATAGAATGAGTATTCTTTGGTTCTGGGGTGTGGTGTTCTATATATATCTATGAGGTCCAACTCATCGAGTATGGCATTCAAAGCCCTTGTTTCTTTGTCGATTTTTTGCATGGGTGTTCTGTCTGATAGTTGAGTGTAGAGGTCCCCTACTATTAACGTATTTTTATCTATATGTCTCTTTATTCTGGTTAAGAGTTGGCTTATGTATCTATCTGCTCCCCTGTTGGGGGCATATATATTTATAATTGTCATCTCCACTTGTTGGATACATCCTTTAAGAATAATATAGTGCCCTTCTGTGTCTCTAACTATAGTCTTTAGTTTAAAATCCAACCTGTCTGTTATGAGAATTGCTACTCCAGCTTTCTTTTGAGGTCCATTGGCGTGAAAGATGGTATTCCATCCCTTTACTTTCACTCGGAATGTATCTTTAGGTTCAAAATGAGTCTCTTGTAGACAGCAAATGGATGGGTCATGTCTTTTTATCCAATCTGCAACCCTGTGGCTTCTTATGGGAGCATTCAGGCAATTTACATTGAGACTGAGTATTGAGAGATATGATTTTAATGATGCCATGTTGCCAGTAATGTCTTTGTTTCTAGAGATTGTGACTTTCTGTTCTGTATCACTCTTGGGGTCTTTTTACCTTTATAGAACCCCCTTTAATATCTCCTGTAGGGCTGGTTTCATGGTTATGAAATTGGTCAATGACTGGCGATTCTGGAAGGTCTTTATATCTCCATCAATTCTGAATGACAGCCTTGCTGGAAAAAGGATCCTTGGCTGCATATTTTTCTCTGAAAGAGCTTTAAAAATGCCCCCCCAACCCTTTCTCTCATTCCAGGTCTGTGTAGACAGGTCTGACGTAATTCTGATACCTTTGCCTTGGTACATGAGAAATTTCTTTGCCCTGGCCACTTTCAATACTGTATCCTTGGATCTAATATTTGTGAAATGCACTATGACGTGACGTGGCGTAGGTTTGTTGTGGCTGAGCTTGGGAGGGGTCCGCTCTGCCTCTTGGACATGAATGTTTGTTTCCCTTGCTAGATTAGGGAAGTTTTCAGCTACAATTTGTTCAAATATCTCTTCCAGACCTCTGTTTTTCTCCACCCCCTTGGGGATGCCAATGATTCTGACATCGGATCATTTCATTGAGTCAGTGATCTCCCGTAGCCTACATTCATGAGCGTGGATTTTTTTAAGTCCAGATTCTGTTTTAGTTTTCTCTTCTACTAACCCATCCTCCAATTAGCTAATACGTTCTTCTGCCTCAGTGACCCTGGCCATCAGAGCCTCTAGTTTTGCCTGCATTTGGCTCATAGAATTTTTAATTTCTGCCAGATTTGCCCTAATTTCTGCCCTTAGAGATTCTATATTCTCATTAACATTTTTGTTAATACTTTTTGAAGTCTACACATCATCTTGACCATTGTTACTCTGAATTCCATTTCTAATAATTTGGTTATATCCATATCCATTAATTCTGTGGCAGAGACCACAGACTCATTGTCTTTTCTTTGCTGGGGGGGATTTCTCCTTCTCTTCATTCTGATGAGGAGAATTTGCGGGGTTGTCCAGAGCCCAAATTATTGGCCGGTACCCAGGCCATGTGCCCTTGTTTTATAGGGATCTTAGGGATGTGGGCTTCTTCATTTTTCAGCCTGCCTTCTGGGGGGGGGGCCTGCTGCACCAATACTCAGGCAACCCTGTTTGGGTAATGTCTCTGTGCCCCCTGCGAGGCAGAATGGGAATAGGCACACTGTGAGCCGGTATTTCCAGGCTTTTGTTCTCTGGCAGCTTTCCCTGGCGGTTTGCTGTGCCTCTTCTGAGAGTCAGAACAGCAGTGGCTGAAGCTCAGCCTCTGTCTCAGAACAGAGGGATCACGGACTGTTCTCCACTGATATTCTGGCCACTTTAACTCTGTTTCTGTTGGTGCTGCTCAACCCTGCAGCGTCCCAGGATGTGCGCCCCACACCCGGTGTCCCAGCCGTCACTTCTAGGGCCGGTGTGTCTCTGTGCTTTGTGTTTCTAACACCACCAGCCACCAGCCACCAGCCACCCCTGCACGCTCCTGGAGCTCCTGGTCTCAGTCTGGTTCCAGTGAGCGCACTGGAGCTCCGTGAAAAGTCTTGTGGTGCATGCTCCCCACTCACGGTCCCAGTCTGTTCTCTCACGGGTGCCGGTCCGCGAGTCTGCCCATTCCCCCGTGCAGGTGGCTACCACTTCCCAGCCCCCGAATGCAGCGGCTCCCTCCCCCTTCCATTTATCTTCCGATATCTGTGCCCGGTTTCATGGCTCCCCACTTCATACCTCAATACTCAGCACTGGAGATGTTCATTTGTAGAGATCCAGATGTATCTTCCTGCATCTCAGGCTGATTCCGTGGATGTTCAGGCTGGTCTGGTACCTATCCAACTCGACTCAGGGGACCAGCTGAAACAGGGGTCCCCTACTCCTCCGCCATTTTCCCAACCCACCATTAATAAACCTATAAACTTTAAAGCAATGAATCAGTAAGTAAAACTCTACCATTACCCTCACTCTGAATACCATAGTTGAGATGATTTCACAGGTGAGTTCTGTCAACATTCAAGAAACAAAAAAATCCAATCTCACAAAACTCAGCTAGGGAATAGAAAAATAGGAAAAATTCCCCCCAATTGATTTTATGAGGGCTTATAAACTTGATAATAAAACTGACAAGAGCATTAGGGGTAGCTGGGCAGCTCAGTTGGTTAAGCATCTAACTCTTGATTTCAGCTCAGGTCATGATCTCAGGGTTGTGAGATTAAGCCCCACATCGGGCTCCACACTGGGCATGAAGCCTGCTTAAGATTCTCTTTCTCCCTCTGCCTCTCTCCCCTCCAGCTCTTGCTCTCTCTCTCTCCCCCTCCAAAAAAAGAAAAGCTTAGAAATAAATAAAATAAAATTGACAAGAACATTAAAAGAAAGAAAAAATACAGGCTGATCTTTCATATAATCTAGCAAAAATTTTACTCAAAATATTAGTATCTCTATGTAGAAAATGTTAAAACTTCACTGAAAAACATTAAGGAGATCTAAATGAGGAGAGAGGTATGCCATGTACATAGAAAGACCCAATATTGTAAATATATCTGTAAGCCCCCATATTAATGTATAAATTCAATACAGTTCCAGTCAGAATTCAAACCATATTTTTTGGTGGAACTTCAGCTAATTATAAAATTTATAACAAAGAGCAAAGAGCCAAAATTAGCAGCTGATATTTTTTGAACTCTTACTTTATTCCAGGCAGTGTTCTAATCATGTGTTATATGCTTTACATCTATTAACTCATTTAATCCTCACAATAATCCTGTAAGGTAGGTACTGTTTTGTAACTATTTCATATATGAGAAAACTGAGACACAGAAAGATTATAATGAATTCAAGGTGACTCAAACCCAGGAAAATTGGCTCTGATTCTACACTCTTTTCCCCCTGATATGCTTGTATACATTCAGATTCCACAGTCTTAAACTCCACACTAGATAATTTTGAAGAATTAGTTGTGGAGTTCACTCTGCCTCACATCAGGAATTACTATAGATCTATAATGATTAAGATGGAGTGATATTGGCCTGGCAGTAGATAAACAGGCCAATGGAACAGAATAGAGAATCTAGAAATAGACCCAAGACACCAACCCTAAGAAGGGTGCTATAATTGGAACTTATTCATTCATTCATCTAATGTTTATAAAGCATGAACTATGTGATAGGCACTAGAAATACAGTAGTGAATAAGAGGCCCTTAACTCATGGAATTTACATGCTGGTGGGGGAAGACAGAAAATACACAATAAAGCCATAATATATCTTAAGTAGTTTGTAGTGGTGAAGTGGATGTTATTGTGGCAGCAGAGAACAGTGAGCTCAGCAGAACCTGAAGAACCCTGTGGAACATAGTGCTATAGATAATGTTGAAGCAGTGGGAAGGAGTAGTTGATGATTTCAAAGACCTGGAATCTAGTTTACATTAGGATTGGCTGGGCCCGTGGGGCAGGAGGAGAGCCAGATCAGGTTCCCTAAATGTTCAGCACCCCCATCTTGATGAGCAGTATTTGTCAGCAGAGGTGCTTTCTTCAAGGGGTTGTTGGCATCTTGGAGCCTCCCAAGGCATTGACCAAGTTGTAACGGGTAGTTCAGGGAAGTGACAGCAATGACATCTCTCACCGTTGAGGCCAGTGGATTCTGGGTGAAGCATAGCAGCAATTCAAGACATTTGACCCAGCCTTTGAATCATGGCACTAGGGTATCATGTGGTATAAACAGGGGAGTGTCATGTTAGATAGGAAGCCACCAAAAATCCTCATGGATTACATTTAGAATTTTTACTGACCACAGAAATGAACTTCTGGAATAGCACTGTGGCAAGGATTTCAACCATACAGGCATTTCTCTTGCTTCAACATACTCTTTTTATTCTTACCTCTAACCCTTCGTGCTTGCTGAAATAATTTTCTATCATATCTTTGCAATACGTCAACTCAAATATCACCTCTTTAAGATAGATCTTCTCTGACCATCCTGTGTAAAGTAAACCCTCAGCTATTCTCTATCACATTCTTTTGCATAATACTCTTTAGCATTTATCACTATATGTAGTTATCTTGTGTTTTTGTTTACTCATTTACTATCTACCTTTTACTCAAATGTAATTTCCATGAAGACAGAAACGATTTCTTTTCTAAACAATGTCTTTATCCCCAGTGCTTGATACAGTGGCTGACATATAGTAAGTGCTCAATAAATATTTGTTGAGTAAGGAAGGGAAGAAATGTATCTGCCGAGGGCAAAAGATAACTCGTCCTAGTGGAACAAGAATTTGAAGCCCTCTGTGTTGACCTCTTGACCTCTGCCAAGCAAGATTGTGTATACACTTCAACCTAATGCCTGTGATGGATTGCTGCCATTAGTTGCAACCAGAATAACAAGGCCTCAAAGCTTTCTGGTCATATAATTTACCAGGGTAAACCTGTAACATTGCCTCCACAACTCTAGTTTCTGAGAGAGGGCATTTCTCTCTCTCCCTCAACCCCATCACCCCAACTCCCTGCTAGTGGTTCTGGTTGTCTGGCTGCCTAGGAAGATACCATACTTCTGGCACCTACTGAATTTCTCTTTTTGCCTTAGGTGTTTTAGCTTGCCATTATTTAAAAACAATGTTATATGATTAACATTTTTTAATGATTTGTATTAATGGGATGATTGCTTACAATGTAAAAGTGGGGAAATGGACCAATTAATTACATTAGTCTTTTTTTTTACATTGAACATTTTATTAAATACATTCTATCCCCTCCCCTTATTTACTCAATATTGTGTTTGTAGTAATAAAATGGTGAAATTATAAGTAAAATCTAAACTACATGCTCTGGAAACATTTTTCAGACTTGGTTTTAAAGGGTAGGTTTATTAACACTTTTAGAATACAAAATGGCCAAAAGTTATTGTAAATCAATTTGTTTTCCACTTTCATATAGGCAATAATGTGCTATATAACCAGGTAATATTTTAGATAAATTGACTGACTCAGTGTAAACTGTTACCGTGCACACTAATTGTATATAAAAATCTTACATATGACAAACTAAAGAAAAAATAAAAAATAAAAACAACGATATTATATGTACGAACCATAGAGAACTAAGAAAGGATGCTCAAGGTAATTTTACTAATAGGTGGTATTTACTATTCCAAGTCACTGTTTTAAATACTTTGTTCAGGGGCACCCGGGTGGCTCAGTCACTTGGGCACCGAACTCTTGATTTCCACTCCGGTCCTGATCTCAGGTTTGTGGAATGGAGCCTGGAGTTGGGTTTCTCACTCAGTGGGGAGTCTGCTTCTCTCCCTTTCTGTCTGCCCCTCCCCCAACTCTTGCATGTGTGCACTTGTGCACACAAACTCTCTCTCTCTCAAATAAGTTTTAAAAATGGATTTAAAAAATAAATACTTTGTTCATATTGATTCATCCAATGTTAATCTTGTGAAGAATGTGCTATTATTAACATTGCCATTTTACATAGGGGAGAACTGTAGCATAGAGATATCAAGTTACTTGTCCAATGTCATACAGTTAGGAAGCTTAAGTTTGATCAGTCTGACCCCAGAGACCTTTCTTTTAACCACTCTGCTAGTAGTCTCTTTTTAAAAAAGATTTTGTTTGTTTATTTGACAGCAAGAGAGAGAACACAAGCAGAGGAATGGGAGAGGGAGAAGCAGGCTACCTGCGGAGTCCCACACTGGGCTTGATCCTAGGACCTGGGATCATGATCTGAGCTGAAGGCAGATGCTTAATGACTGAGTCACCCAGGCTCCCCTATGCCGGTACTCTTGATTGCTAATAATTCTCTTTCCTACTTGGGATAATTGCCCTCAGCTAGAGAAATATTGTCAGGGGAGAAAGTAACAGGAGCTTGGACCCTCTAGAGACAAAGCAGCCCCCAACTCTTGGAGGTCTCTGTTTCAATGAAGTGTGTGTGTGTGTGTGTGTGTGTGTGTGTGTTAATGCATATATATACGCATTATATATTATATATATAATGCATATATATATATTTATGCAAACTCATGTGTTTGTCCTTGCCTCAATAGCTTCATATATATCAATAATAAAGATTAGAAAATATAATGGTGAAAAAATATTCTATTGCCAATAGCAATAGCAAACATAGAATACCTAGGAATATAAATTTAACAAAAAGTACAAGACTCATGAGTAGTAAGGAGGGTACGTATTGCATGGTGCACTGGGTGTTATACACAACTAATGAATCATTGAACTTTACATCAGAAACCAGGAATGTACTGTATGGTGACTAACATAATATAATAAAAGAACATTAAAATAAAAAAAGACTCATAGAAAGAAAGTATAAAATTCAACTGAAGAAGATAAACAAGGACTGATGAATATAGAAACATGTCTTGTAGATACATAGACTCAATGTTGTAAAAGCTATTAACTAACCTAGAAATTAAAGACATTGCCAATGAAAATTCCAAGAGTTTGGGGGATTGTTTTTATTTTTTGGAACTTTATAAAAGTATTCTTCAGTTTATATGGATGGTAAATATTAAGGAATAGCAAGGAACTTCTGGAGTAAAACAAATAAAAGAGGATTTGCCTTATCAAATATTAAAATTTATTACAAAGCTATAATAATTAAATACTATGGTATTATTTTAGGAATATAGATAGATCAATTGAATCATAGAAAATCCAGAAATGAACCCGGATATGGAATTTATTATAAAAGTGTCAATGCAATTTACTAGGGAAAAGAAATATTCAATAAGCTTATTGGGACAACAAGCTAATTATTCAGAAAATAAATAGAGCTTCATTAATGCTCCACTCTTTATACCATACAAAGTTTCTGGTACAACAATATAAAATGTGAAAAAATGAAAACACAAAACTAACAGAAGGAAATGTGAGTGAACATTTTTATGATCTCAGAGTAGCAGAGGACTCTTCAAGCATGATATGAAATGCACAAACCATAAAGGGAAGATTGACAGATTTGACTACATAAAAATGAAATATTTCTGTACAGCAGAAAATGTCATAAATAAAATTGAAAGGCAAATGACAAATTGGAAAAGAGCACATATGACAGACAAAGGTTAATTTCCTTTATCTAATAATCTATTAACAAAAAGATAGATACTCATGTAAAAAAATGGGCAAAGGATATGAACAGGACAATCATGACAGAAAAATACACATGGACAATAAACCTGTGAAAAGCTGTTCAACATTACCTTTAATCAAAGAAATGCAAATGAGAACCACAAGATGAACTTTGTCAAATTTCGGTTTATCAAATATCTTAAAATAAACTGTTTTTTAGAAAATTTTTCAATTTACAGAAAAATTGAGATGTTACAGAGATTTCCCATATACTCTGCACCCAGTTTCCTTATTATTAACATATTAAGTTAGTATGCATTTTTTTACAATTAATTAACCAATACTACTACATTATTATTAACCAAAGTCTATAGTTTTTCAAATTTCCTTGTTTTTTTTAATGTTTTTTTATTATATTATGTTAGTCACCATACAGTACATCCCTGGTTTCCGATGTAAAGCTCGATGCTTCATTAGTTGCGTATAACACCCAGTGCACCATGCAATATGTGCCCTCCTTAATACCCATCACCAGTCTATCCAATTCCCCCACCCCCTCCCCTCTGAGGCCCTCAGTTTGTTTCTCATAGTCCATAGTCTCTCATGTTTCATTCCCCCTTCTGATTACCTCCCCTTTCTTTATCCCTTTCTTCCCCTACCGATCTTCCGAGTTCTTATGTTCCATAGATGAGAGAAACCATATGATAATTGTCTTTCTCTGCTTGACATATTTCACTTAGCATTATCTCCTCCAGTGCCGTCCATGTTGCAGCAAATGTTGAGAACTCATTCTTTCTGATAGCTGAGTAATATTCCATTGTATATATGGACCACAACTTCTTAATCCAGTCATCTGTTCCTTCCACGATTTAGCTATTGTGGACAATGCTGCTATGAACATTGGGGTGCATATGGCCCTTCTCTTTACTACGTCTGTATCTTTGGGGTAAATACCCAGTAGTGCAATGGCTGGGTCATACGGTAGCTCAATTTTTAACTTTTGAAGGGACCTCCACACTGTTTTCCAAAGTGGCTGTACCAACTTGCATTCCCACCAACAATGTAGGAGGGATCCCCTTTGTCCACATCCTCTCCAGCAATTGTTGTTTCTTGCCTTGTCAATTTTTGCCATTCTAACTGGCGTAAGGTGGTATCTAGTGTGGTTTTGATTTGAATTTCCCTGATGGCTAGTGATTTTGAACATTTTTTCATGTGTCTGTTAGCCATTTGTATGTTATCATTGGAAAAGTGTCTGTTCATATCTTCTGCCCATTTTATGATTTGTTTATTTGTTTCTCGTGTATTGAGTTTGAGAAGTTCTTTGTAGATCTTGGATACCAGTCTTTTATCTGTAGTGTCCTTTGCAAATATCTTCTCCCATTCCGTGGGCTGCCTCTTAGTTTTTTTTACTGTTTCCTTGGCTGTGCAGAAGCTTTTTATCTTGATGAAGTCCCACAGGTTCATTTTATCTTTTGTTTCTCTTGCTTTTGGAGATGTGTCATGAAAAAGGTTGCTTTGGCCGATTTCGTAGAGGTTGCTGCCTATGTTCTCCTCTAGGATTTTGATGGATTCCTGTCTCACATCAAGGTCTTTCATCCATTTGGAGTTTATCTTTGTGTATGGTGTGAGAGAGTGGTCAAGTTTCATTCTTTTGCATGTAGCTGTCCAATTTTCCCAGCCAAATTTCCTTGTTTTTACCTAATGCCCTTTTCTGTTCCAGGATCGCATTCAGGATACCACATTACAAGTAGTTGTCATGTCTCCTTCACCTTCTCTTGGCTATGGTGGTGTTTTAGACTTTTTTAAAAAAATCCTTTGAGACTTTATTGAACTGCTACAGTACATCATTAGTTTTTGATATAGTGCTCCATAATTCATTGTTTTCATAGAACATCCAGTGTTCCATGCAATATGTGGCCTCCTTAATATCCATCACTGGGCTAGCTCATCCCTTCACCCTCCTCCCCTCTAAGACCCTCAGTTTGTTTCCCAGAGTTCATAATCTCTTGTGGTTCATTCCCCCTTCTGTTTACCCCCCCTTCATTATTCCCTTCCTTCTCCTTCTTTTCTTGACATTTTTGGAGTACTAGTTAGGTATTTTGTAGGATGCCCCACTATTGGAATTTGTTTGATGTTTTTCTTAGGTACAAGATAAAACCAGAGTTATGGATTATTGGAAGGAAGAGCATGGTTTAAGTGCCATTTTTATCACATTATATCAAGGATGCATACTATCTATATGATTTATATCTGTTGATGTTGAACTTTCTGAGGTGGTGTTTATCAGGTTTTTCCACTATAAACTTAAATTTTTGCTCCCCTTTTCTTAACTTTACTCTTTGGAAAATGTTACTATGTGTAGCCCATTCCCTAGGAGTGGAGCATTATACTCCCCTCTTCTTGAGGGCAGATTAGCTACATAAATTATTTGTATTTTTTCTGCATAGGTTTCTTTCTTCTCACCCATCTGTTAATTTATTCAGTCATTTATTTATATCAGTATGGACATATCTATATTAATTTTATGCTTTGGCTTATAATCCAGTACTACTTTTATTTATTCTGTTGCTCCAATTGTTCTAATTTTAGCTATTAAGAGCTCTTTCAGATGAGATCGGGTGCATTCAGGGTGGTATGGCCGTAGTCACTCATTTATGGAACATAAGAAATAGCAGGGAGATCAGTGGGAGAAGGAAGGGAAGAATGAAGGGGGGGTAAACAGAAGGGGGAATGAACCATGATAGACTATGGACTCTGGGAAACAAACTGAGGGCTTCAGAGGGGAGGGGGTGGGGAATTGGGATAGGCTGGTGATGGGTATTAAGGAGGGCACATATTGCATGGAGCACTGGGTGTTATATGCAAACAATGAATCATGGAAAGCTACATCAAAAACTAAGGATGTGCTGTATGGTGACTAACATAACATAATAAAAAATTATTATTAAAAAAAGAGCTCTTTCATTTGGGTTCTGTGCTCCCTTGATAAATCGCCATCAGTGTGTGATTTTTTTTTTTAAGCACTTCCTTACTTTCTGGCACTGAAAGATGCCATGCTTATCTTGTATATTTCTTGCACCAGTCCTAGAATCAGCCATTTCTCTAAGGAGCTCTCATCCCTCTTATTGTAGAATAGTATTAGAAATCAAGATCTGGATGCTAGATGTGCTCTTTTCTCCTGTGGTCTCATTGCTTCTAGGCCTTATTAGATGACACAGCAAAGAAATATGTGTGTGTGTTTATTAACTTGTGTATAAATATTTCTATATGTAACTATCTGTATCTATATTAAGTTAAACATGATTTCATACTGATATATCCAATTCTAATCCCTTACCACATGGATCATTTTAGCTTTCTCCCCTTTCTTATCTATAAATTCCCATGCCAACAGTGAGAAACCTGGCTGTCACCATCTGCCATCTATCTAGTTTTTAGTCCCTTTATACATGTATAACCCCATCAGAATTGTTAACCCATGCCCCCAATGAAACAAACTGTATCAAATAGATTACAATGCTTATGTGCAGTTCCTCATGCCTTTAATTTCCAGACTCCACTTGTTTTCAAAATAACTTCTGTCAGGACCTATTCCCCTCCCCACTCCCTTCCATGAGGCTGTCTCATATATTCGTAATACAGTTAGTTTCTCTTGTCACAGTCTGTGTTCCTTTCTGGTATCCTTGACCTCCTAAATTATTTTTTTAAACTACATACACTAAGATTCACTCTTTGTGTTGTGAAGTTCAATATGCTTTGACAAATCTATAATGCCATGTATGTATTATTTCTTTATTATACAGATACTTTTTTGCCCTAAAAATCACCTGTACTTCATTGCTCCACACCCCCCCCCACCCGAGGCCCCTGGCAACCACTTATCATTGTATCTATAGTTTTGGCTTTTCCAGAATGCCATACAACTAGAATCATACAGTATGAAGCTATTTCACACTAGCTTCTTTCACTAAGCAATATGCATTTAGAGTTCCCCATATTTTCTTGTGGCTTGAGCCATTTTTTTTAGCACTGAATAATATCCCATTGTATGAATATGTCACAGTTTGTTTATCCATTCACCTACTGAAGGACATATTGGTTGCTTCCAGTTTTTGGTGATTATTAATAATGTTGCTATAAACATTTATTCAGGTTTTTGTGTGAGCATAGGTTTTTATTTACTTTTTATATATTTTCATTTTTTCCAACATGCCAGAGGCTGTTCTCCTTGGAGAACTGCTGTGGATATGGATATGGTCTAGTGTAAGATTAACATCCTGTCTCCTGGATTTTTAAGGGCCAACTCACTGGATGCCACCAGAACCATGACACCCTCCAAGTGGGCATAGGTTTTTAAAATCAATTGGGTAAATATCTAACAGCACAATTGCTGGATTGTATAATAAGACTAAGTTTAGATTTGTATGAAACTGCCAAACTGATTTCTAAAGTTGTTGCACCATTTTGCATTCCCACCAACAATGAATACATTCTCTCAAGCACTAGGTATTTTCAATTTTTAAAATTTTAACCATTCTCTTTTCATTCTCCAGAGAGAGGAATATGGTAGTGGAGTAGGAGGACCCTTGCCTCATCGTATCCCATGAACACAATTAAATGACTATCAAATCATCCCAAATATCTCAGAAATCAAACTGAAGACTGTCAGAACCAACTCCACAACTACAGGGAGAGAAGAGGCCACATCAAAGAAGGTGGAAAGTGCAGAGACATGGTTTAGGGCAGAAATGGTTCAGGGGTGCTGCAGAGGGGAGGGAGATGTGGTTGCTGGGAAGGGTGAGAGATTGGAATACAGCACACAGGAAAATGCACAAGGAAAACATTTTCCTGAAGCCATTCATTTGGAAGACAAAAGGGCATAAATTTTGTGTTCTTGCAACCAGAGGAGCTTAGAGCCTAGCTTTTTAAAGGTCAGTAGGCTTGGCTGGGATAGAAACCTGAGGGCACTACCTGCTCCTGGAGAGAAGGCAAGCAAATAATCCAGGGGGTAGATGACATTGAAACAGCTATCTGAAGAACACCTGGGGCATGCAGTGGGGAGATTATTCACTCTTTTGGGAGTGCATCCCTGAGATGCAGTGTTCACAGAGATGCTTCTCTGGGAACAAAGGAGTTGGCGGGCACCATTTTCCTCCCCCACCCCTCAGCATAAACACAGAGCCACCTGCAGGAAACAGCACAGCACCAACACTGGCTGCCTAACTTACACCAAGCCGCACCTCCTAGCTCTGGTGGACTGACCTTCTTAAGCAAGGTTGCCTCAGTCTTAGCATGGTGGGACCCTCCTTCCGAAGACCAGCACCAACCCCTGCCCACACCACATTTCCAGACCAGAGTCTCCAGGGACTCAGTTTTGGTGTAGTGTTAGGTCTCATTTCACAAACAGACCAGAGCACACTTCGTTAAACTCACCATATCCAGGCCATGGACCAAACATTGCCCACAGCAGGCAAGGAGAGCCTCTGCAGACAACTGGCTTTAAGGATAGAGCAGCCAGGTTCTGGTTCCAAGATGGTGGAGGAGCAGGAGACCTAAAGATAGTCTTTTCCCAGGAATTCAGCTAGAGAGCTACCAAACCATTCTGAATACCTGTGAACGCAACTGGAGAATGAAGAAAAAAGTAGCAGAAAATCTATGAACAGAAAAGCGACCACTTTCTACAAGGAGGAGAAAAGATGGCGGAGGAGTAGTGGACACCTTTCTCAGCTGGTCCCCTGAGTCGAGCTGGATATCTTTCAGACCATCCTGAAACCCATGGAATTAGCCTGAAATGCAGGAAGATATATCTAGATCTCTACAAATGAACATCTCCAGCGCTGAGTATTGAGGTACAAAGGGGGAAGCCGTGATTCTGTGCACAGGTATCGTAAGATAAACGGAAGGGGGAGGGAGCCAACGTGCTTGGGCACCGGGAAGCAGTAGCCACCTGCACTGGGGAGCAGGCCGGACTCATGGACCAGCATCCACGAGAGAGCAGACTGAGACCGTGAGCCTGGGAACGTGTGTGTGACCAGACTGAAAACTGTAGCTCCGGAGCCCACACTCAAACTAGACTGAAACCGGGAGCTGGGGAGCACACGCGGGAACTGGGGGCGGCTGGCAGTGTTAGAAGTACAAAGGTCAGAGATGTGCCGGCCCTGGAAGTGAAGGATGGGAGAGCGGCTGTGGGGTGCACAACCCAGGATCCTGCAGGGTTTTTAGCAGCACCGACAGAAACAGAGTTAAAGTGGCCAAGAGAGCTCAGTGAAGAGCAGACTGCGATCTCTCTGTTCTGAGACAGAGGCTAGAATATGGCCACTGCTGCTCTGACTCTCAGAAGAGTCACAGAAAACTGCCAGGGAAAGCCGCCAGAGAACAAAAGCCAGGAAATACCAGCTCACATTGTGCCCATCCCCATCCCCCCTCGCAGGGGACAGGGCAATTCTACCCAAACAGGGTTACCTGAGTATCAGCGTGGCAGGCCCTTCCCCCAGAAGGCAGGCTGAAAAATCAAGAAGCCCACATCCCTAAGGTCCCTATAAAACAAGTGCACACTGCCTGGGTCCTGGTCAATAATTTGGGCTCTGGGCAACCCTGTAACCTCTCCTCGTCAGAATGATGAGAAGGAGAAATCCCCCCCAGCAAAGAAAAGATAATGAGTCTGGGGCCTCTGCCACAGAACTGATGGATATGGATATAACCAAATCGTTAGAAATGGAGTTCAGAGTAACGATGGTCAAGATGATGTGTAGGATTGAAAAAAATATTAATGAAAATATTAATGAGAATATAGAATCTCTAAGGGCGGAAATGAGAGTGAACCTGGCAGAAATTAAAAATGCTATGAATCAAATGCAGTCTAAACTAGACACTCTGACAGCCAGGGTAAATGAGGCAGAAGAACAAAATAGTGAATTGGAGGATGGGATGGTAGAAGAGAAAGTTAAAACAGAAACTTGCCTCAAAAAAATCCGATCTCAAAAATGTAGATTATGGGAGATTACTGACTCAGTGAAACGTTCCAATGTCAGAATCATCAGCATCCCTGAGGGGGTGGAGAAAGAGAGAGGTCTAGAAGAGATATTTGAACAAATTGTAGCTGAGAACTTCCCTAATCTGGCAAAGGAAACAAGTATTCAAGAGGCAGAGAGGACCCCTCCCAAGGTCAATGAGAACAGACCTACACCACCTCACATCATAGTGCAATTCACAAATATTAGATCCAAAGATACAGTATTGAAAGTGGCCAGGGGGAAAAGAATCCTTACGTACAGAGGGAAAAATATCAGAATAATGTCAGACCTGTCTACAGAGACCTGGCAGGCAAGGAAAGGTTGGAAGTGTATTTTCAAAGCTCTATCTGAGAAGAATATGCAGCCAAGGATCCTTTATCCAGGAAGGCTGTCATTCAGAATTGATGGAGAGACAAACACCTTCCAGGATCGGCAGAAACTGAAGAAATTCGTAACCACCAAACCAGCCGTACAGAAGATATTAAGGGGGGTTCTATAAAAGTAAAAAGGCCCCAAGAGTGATACAGAGCAGAAATTTACAATCTATAAAAACAAAGACTTCACAGGCAACAGGACATCATTAAAAACATATCTCTCAATAATCACTCTCAATGTGAATGGCCTAAATGCTCCCATAAACGCCACAGAATTGCAGATTGGATAAAAAGACATGACCCATCCATTTGCTGTCTACAAGAGACTCATTTTGAACCTAAAGATACATCCAGACTGAAAGTGAAGGGATGGAAAACCATTTTTCATGCCAATGGACCTCAAAAGAAAGCTGGGGTAGCAATCCTCATATCAGACAGATTAGATTTTAAACTAAAGACTGTAGTGAGAGATACAGAAGGACACTATATTATTCTTAAAGGATGTATCCAACAGGTGGATATGACAAATATAAATATTTATGACCCCAACAGGGGAGCAGATAGATACATAAGCCAACTCTTAACCAGAATAAAGAGACATATAGATAACAATATGTTAATAGTAGGGGACCTCAACACTCCGCTCTCAGCAATAGACAGATCATCTAAGCAGAAAACCAACAAAGAAACAAGAGCTTTGAATGACATACTGGACCAGATGGACCTCATAGATATATATAGAACACTACACCCCAGAACAACAGAATACTCATTCTTTTCGAATGCACATGGAATTTTCTCCAGAACAGACCATATACTGGGTCACAAAACAGGTCTCAACCAATGACAAAAGACCGAGATTATTCCCTGCGTATTTTCAGACCTCAATGCTTTGAAACTGGAACTCAATCACAAGGAAAAATTTGGAAGAAACTCAAACACTTGGAAACTAAGAACCATCCTGCTCAAGAATGATTGGGTAAACCAGGAAATTAAAAATCAGTTTAAACAATTTTTGGAGACCAATGAAAATGAAAACACATCAGTTCAAAACCTATGGGACACTGCAAAGGCGGTCCTAAGGGGAGAATACATAGCCATCCAAACCTCCCTCAGAAGAATAGAAACATCTAAAATGCAGTATTTATATTCCCACCTCAAGAAGCTGGAGCTGGAAGAGAAGAACAGGCCTAACCCACGCACGAGAAGGCAGGTGTTCAAGATTATAGCAGAGATCAATGAATTAGAAACCAGGAGCACAGTAGAGCAGATCAACAGAACTAGAAGCTGGTTCTTTGAAAGACTAAATAAGATCGATAAGCTACTGGCCAGACTTATTCAAAAGAATAGAGAAAGGACCCAAAGTAATAAAATTAGGAATGAAAGGGGAGAGATCACAACCAACACCAATGAAATAGGAAGGATCATTAGAAACCTTTATCAACAGCTTTATGCCAATCAATTAAACAACTTGGAAGAAATGGATGCCTTCCTGGAAACCTATAAACTACCGAAACTGAAACAGGAAGAAATTGATTTTCTAAACAGACCGATTAATTATGAAGAGATTGAAGCAGTGATCAAAAACCTCCCCAAAAACAAGAGTCCAGGGCCTGATGGATTCCCCAGGGAATTCTACCAAACATTCAAAGAAGAAATAATACTTATTCTCCTGAATCTGTTTCAAAAAGTAAAAACAGAAGGAAAACTACGAAACTCATTCTATGAGGCCAGTATTACCTTGATCCCCAAACCAGGGAAAGACCCCATCAAAAAGGAGAATTACAGAATGATTTCCCTGATGAATATGGATGCCAAATTTCTCAACAAAATCCTAGCTAATATGATCCAACAGTACATTTAAAGGGTTATCCATCAAGACCAAGTGGGATTCAACCCTGGTATGCAAGGGTGGTTCAACATTCACAAATTGATCGGTGTGATAGATCACATCAAGAAGAAAAGAATGAAGAACGATATGATCCTCTCAATTGATGCAGAAAAAGCATTTGACAAAATACAGCATCCTTTCCTGATTAAAACCCTTCAGACTGTAGGGTCAGAGGGTACATTCCTCAATGTCATAAAAACCATCTATGAAAAGCCTACAACGAATATCGTTCTCAATGGGGAAAAGCTGGAAGCCTTTCCCTTAAGATCAGGAACACGAAAAGGATGCCCACTCTCGCCACTATTATTCAACATAGTACTAGAAGTCCTTGCAACAGCAATCAGATAACAAAAAGGGTTAAAATGTATTCAAATTGGCAAAGAAGAAGTCAAACTGTCTCTCCTCGCACATGACATGATACTCTATGTAGAAAACCCAAAAGACTGCACCCTCAAACTACTAGAACGTATAGAACAATTCAGTAATGTGGTGGGATACAAAATCAATGCTCAGAAATCAGTTGCATTTCTATACACGAACAATGAGACTGAAGAAAGAGAAATTAGGGAATCCATTCCATTTACAACAGCACCAAAAATCATACGTTATCTTGGAATTAACTTAACCAGAGATGTAAAGGATGTATATTCTAGAAACTACAAATCATCTTGAAAGACATTGAAGAAGACACAAAAAGGTGGAAAAATATTCCATGCTCATGGATCCAAAGAATAAACATATTTAAAATGTGTATGTAACCCAGAGCAATCTACACTTTCAATGCCATCCCAATCAAAATACCAATGACACTTTTCAAAGAACTGGAACAAACAGCCCTTAAATTTGTGTGGAACCAGAAAAGGCTCCAAATTGCCAAGGAAGTGTTGAAAAGGAAAAACAAAGCTGAGGGCATGACAACGCCGGATTTCAAGTTATACTATAAAGCTGTGATCACAAAGACAGCATGGTACTGGCACAAAAACAGGCACATAGACCAATGGAACAGAATAGAGAACCCAGAAATGGACCCTCAGCTCTATGGGCAAGTAATCTTTGATAAAGCAGGAAAAAACATCCAGTGGAAAAAAGACAGTGTCTTCAATAAATGGTGCTGGGAAAATTGGACAGCTATATGCAAAAGAATGAAACATGACCACTCTCTCACACCATACACAAAGATAAACTCCAAATGGTTGAAAGACCCCGATGTGAGACTGGGATCCATAAAAATCCTAGAGGAGAACATAGGAGGCAACCTCTTTGACATCAGCCACAGCAAATTTTTTCATGACACATATCCAAAGGCAAAAGAAACAAAAGAGAAAATGAACCAGTGGGACTTCATCAAGATAAAAAGCTTCTGCACAGCCAAGGAAACAGTAAAAAAAACTAAGAGGCAGCCCACGGAATGGGAGAAGATATTTGCAAATGATGCTACAGATAAAAGACTGGTATCCAAGATCTACAAAGAACTTCTCAAACTCAATACATGAGAAACAAATAATCAAATCAAAAAAATGGGCAGAATATATGAACATACATTTTTCCAATGAAGACATAGAAATGGCTAACAGGCACATGAAAAAATGTTCAAAATCATTAGCTATCAGGGAAATTCAAATCAAAACCACCTTGAGATATCACCTTATACAAGTTAGTATGGCAAAAATTGACAAGGGAGGAAACAACAAATGTTGGAGAGGATGTGGAGAAAGGGGATCCCTCTTACACTGTTGGTGGGAATGTAAGTTGGTACAGTCACTTTGGAAAACAGTGTGGAGGTCCCTTCAAAAGTTAAAAATTGAGCTACCCTATGATCCAGCCATTGCACTACTGGGTATTTACCCCAAAGATACAGATGTAGTGAAGAGAAGGGCCATATGCACCCAATGTTCATAGCAGCATTGTCCACAGTAACTAAATTGTGGAAGGAGCCAAGATGCCCTTCAACAGATGACTGGATTAAGAAGATGTGGTCCATATATACAATGGAATAGTACTCAGCCATCAGAAAGAACAATTACACAACATTTGCAGCAACATGGAGGGGACTGGAGGAGATTATGCTAAGCAAAATAAGCCAAGCAGAGAAAGACAATTATCATATAGTTTCACTCATTTATGGAACATAAGAAATAGGGAGATTGGTAGGAGAAGGAAGGGAAATATGAAGGGGGGGTTAAACAGAAGGGGGAATGAACCATGATAGACTATGGACTCTGGGAAACAAACTGAGGGCTTCTGAGGGGAAGGGTGTGGGGGATTGGGATAGGCTGGTGATGGGTATTAAGGAGGGCACATATTGCATGGTGCACTGTGTGTTATATGCAATTAATTAATCATGGAACATTGCATCAAAAACTGGGGAAGTACTCTATGGTGATTAATATAACAAAATAAAAATTATAAAAATAGTAAAGGATAGAACAGCCAAAACACAACAGCAGAGCACTTGCAACCCACATTGGAGTTACTCCCTGAAGCACCAAGCCCTGGGCATGACATGACCTCTTCTTCAAGCCGATTACATTCAGGAGCAGGAGACATAACTGGCTTTCCTAAAATACAGAAGAAAGCAGAGACACAGACAAAATGCCAAGACAAAGAATTTACCCCCATTTGGCCAGGGCCAGAGATCTATGTGAAGCACATATAAGTAACATACCTGATGGAGAATTTAAAACAATAATTATAAGGATACTCACTGGACTTAAGAAAAGAATGGAAGACATCAGGGAGACACTTACAACAGAGATAAAAAAGTTAGACAAGAATCAGAGATGAAAAATGCAATGAATGAGATTGGAAACAGGCTTGATGCCATGAACAGCAGGATGGGAGAAGCACAGGAATGAATTAGTGACCTAAAAAGTAAAATAATGGAAAACACGCAAGCTGAACAAAGACAGAAAGAAAAATTATGCAAAATGAAAATAGACTTCGGGAAATCAGTGACCCCATTAAATGCAATAGCATTCATATTTAGGAGTCCCGGAAGAAGAGAGTGAAAATGGGGCCGAGCATTTATTTCACAAAATAATAGCAGAAAATTTCCCTAACCTGGAGGAGGAAACAAATATCCAGATCCAAGAGGAACAGAGAACTCCCAGCAAAATCAGTAAAAGCAGATCATCACCAAGACATGTTGTAATTAAATTGGAAAAATACAGTGATAAAGAACAAATCTTTAAAAGCAGCAAAATAAAAGAAGTCCTTAAGTTATAAGGGGAAACCCACAAGGGTAGCTGGAGATTTCTCAACAGAAACTTGGCAAGCCAGAAGGCAGTGGCATAATATATTCAAAGTGCTGAATGGGGAAAATCTGCAGCCAAGAATACTTTATCCAGCAAGGCTATCATTCGAAAGAGGAGAAATAAAGAGTTTCCCAGACAAATGAAAACTAAAGGAGTTCATGATTGCTAAACCATCCCTGCAAGAAATATTAAGGGGATGTTTTGAGTGCAAAAGAGAGATGAAAATGACAAAGATAAGAAAGGATCAGAGAAATCTCCAAAAATCTCAGAGAAATCTCCCAAACAAGTAATAAGATGGCTCTAAATACATATCTATCAATAATTACTTTGAATGTAAATGGACTCAGTGCTCCAATCAAAGGACATAGGGTGTCAGAATGGATTAAAAAAACAAAACAAAAGAAGCCTCATCTATATGCTATCTACAAGAGACATATTTTAGACCTAAAGACACCTGAAGATTGAAAGTGAGGGATGAAGAAATATTTATCACTCAATAGGGTGTCAAAAGAAATCTGGAGTAACAATACTTATATTGGACAAACTAGACTTTAAGCAAAGACTGTAGGGTCACCTGGGTGGCTCATTCAGTTAAGCATCCAACCTTTGATTTCAGCTCAGGTCATGATCTCAGGGTTGTGAGCTCAAGCCCCACATTGGGCTCCATGCTGGGCATGGTGCCTGCTTAAGAAGCTCTCTCTTCCTCTGCCCCTACCCCTCTGCTTGCATGGACTCTCTCTCTAAAAAACAAAACAAAACAAAACAAAAACAAAACCCAAAAAGCAAAAAATGCGAAGACTGTAACAAGAGATGAGAAAGGACACTATATCATAACAAAGGGGACAATCCAACAAGAAGATATAATGGTAAATATTTATGCATCCAACAAGGGAACATCCAAACATATAAAACAAAAAGAAATATAAAGGAACTCATTGATAATGATACAATATAACAGGGGACTTTAATACCCCACTTACATCAATAGACAGATCATCGCAACAGAAAATCAACAATGAAACAATGGATTTGAATGACACAGTGGACCAGATGGACTTAACAGATATATTTAGGACCTTCCATCCTAAAACAGCAGAATACATACTCTTTTCAAGTGCACACAGAACATTCTCCAGAATAGATAAAATATTAGGTCACAAATCAGGCCTGAACAAATACAAAAAGTTTGATATTATACCATACACCTTCTCTGACCACAATTCTATGAAAGTAGATGTCAACCACAAGAAAAAATTTGGAAAGACCTCAAATATGTAGCGGTTAAACAACATGCTACTAAACAATGAATGGGTCAAACAGGAAATCAAAGAAGAAATAAAAAATACATAGAAAAAAATGAAATGAAAACACAATGGTCCCAACCCTTTTTGATTCAATAAAAGTGGTCCTAAGAGGGAATTTTATAACAATACAGATCTACCTCAAGAGCAAGAAAAATCTCAAACAACCTAACCTAAAGGAACAAGAAAAATAACAACTAAAGTAGCCCAGAGCCAGAAAGAGGAAGAAAATAATAAAGATTAGAGTAGAAATAAATAATGTAGAAACTAAAAAAAAAAAAAAAAAAAAAAAAACAGTGGAACAGATCAATGAAACCAGGAGGTGGTTCTTTGGGGGGGGGAAAAGCAATAAAATTGATAAGCCTCTAGCCAGACTTATCCAAAAGAAAAGAGATAGGACCCTAATAAATAAAATCACAAATGAGAGAGGAGAAATAACAACCAATACCACAGGAATACAAACAATTATGTGACAATTATGAAAAACTATATGCCAACAAATTGGACAACCTGGAAGAAATGGATAAATTCCTAGAAACACATAAACTAACAGAACTGAAACAGGAAGAAATAGAAAACATGAACAGACAAATAACCAGCAAAGAAATTGAATCAGTAATCAAAAATCTCCAAACAAACAGAATTCCAGGTGAATTCTACCAAATATTTAAAGAAGAGTTAGTAACTATTCTTCTCAAACTATTCCAAAAAGTAGAAAAGGAAGAAAAACTTCTAAGTTCATCCATAAGGCCATCATTGCCTTGATACCAAAACCATATAAAAACCCCACTAAAAAAGAGAACTACAGGCCAAAATCCCTGATGAACATGGATACAAATATTCTCAATAAAATACTCAATAAAATCCTGAATAAATTATTATTTCAATCCAAGAATACATTAAAAAATCATTCAGCACGATCCAATGGGATTTATTCCTTGGTTGCAAGGGTGGTTCAAGATTCACAAATCAATCAATGTGATACATCACATCAGTAAGAGAAAGGATAAGAAGCACATAGTCATTTCAGTAGATGCAAAAATGGCATTTGACAACACACAACATCCATTCATGATAAAAACCCTCAACAAAGTAGGTTTAGCGGGAACATACCTCAACATAATAAAGGCTATATATGAAAAACCCACAGCTAATGTCATCCTCAATGTGGAAAAACTGAGAGCTGTTCCCCTAAAGTCAGGAACAAGACAGGGATGTCTACTCTCACCACTTTTCTTCTACATAGTATTGGAAGTCCTAGCCACAGCAATCAGACAAAAAGAAATAAAAGGCATCCAAATTGGTAAGGAAGAAGTAAAACTTTCACTACTTGCAGATGACATGATACCACATTTAGAAAACCCAAAGACTCCACCAAAAACCACTAGAACTGATACATGAATTCGATAAAGTCACAGGATACAAAATCAACATACAGAAATCTGTTGCATTTCTATACACCAATAATGAAGCAGCGGGAAGAGGTATTAAGGAATGAATTCCATTTGTAATTGCACCAAAAACCATAAGATACCTAGGAACAAACCTAACCAAAGAGGTGAAAGACCTGCACTCTGAAAACTATAAAACACTGGTGAAAGAAATTGAAGAAGACACAAAGAAATGGAAAGACATTCCACACTCATAGATTGGAAGAACAAATATTGTTAAATGTCTATAGTACCCAAAGCAATCTACACATTCAATGCAATCCCTATCAAAATGCCACCAGCATTTTTCACAGAGCTAGAACAAACAATCCTAAAATTTGTATAGAAGCACAAAAGACCCCAAATAGCCAAAGCAACCTTGAAAAAGAAAAGCAAGACTGGAGGCATCACAATTCTGGATGTGAAGTTATATTACAAAGTCGTAGTAATCAAAATAATATGGCACGAGCATAAAAATAGACACATAGATGAATGGAACAGAATAAAAATCCCATAATTATAGTCAACTAATTTTTGACAAAGCAGAAAAGAATATCCAATGGGAAAAAGTCAGTTTCTTCTACAAATGGTGTTGGGAAAACTGGACAGCAACATGCAAAAGAATGAAACTGGACCACTTTCTTACAACATATGCAAAAATAAATTCAAAACTGATTAAAGACCTAAATGTGATACATGAAACCATAAAAATCCTAGAGGAGAAGAGAAGCAGTAACTTCTTTGACATTGGCTGAAGGAACTCTTTGTAGACATGTCCCCTGAGGCAAGAGAAACCAAAGCAAAAATAAACTATTGGGACTTCATCAAAATAAAATATTTCTGCATAGTGTAGAAAACAATCAACAAAACTAAAAGGCAACCTACTGAATAGAAGAAGATATTTGCAAATGACATATCTGATAAAGGGTTAGTATCTAAAATATATGAAGAACATATAAAACTCAATACCTGAAAAATGAATAATCCAATTAAAAAGTGGGCCAAAGACATGAACAGACATTTTCCCAAAGAAGACATCCAGATAGCTAACAGACACATGGAAAGTTGTTCATCATCACTTACCAGCAGGGAAATGCAAATCAAAACTACAATGACATCTCACCTCACACCTGTCAGAATGACTAAAATCAACACAAGAAACAACAGATGGTGAGGATATACAAAAAAAGGAAGCCCCTTGGACTGTTGGTGGGAATACAAACTGGTACAGCCACTGTGGAAAACAGTATGGAGGTTCCTCAAGAAGTTAAAAATAGAACTACCCTATGATCCAGCAATCAAACTACTGGGTATTTCCCCAAGGAATCAAAAAAAAAAAAAAAAAAAACCTCTAAATCAAAGGGATACATGCACCCTTGTGTTAGTAGCAGAATTATTTACAATAGCCAAGGTATGGAATCAGCCCAAGTGTCCATAGATTGATGAGTGGATAAAAGAATGGTATATTTATACAATGGAATATTATTCAGCCATATAAAGAATGAAATCTTGCCATTTGCAATGACATGAATGGAGCTAGAGGGCATCGTGGTAAGCAAAATAAGTCAGTCGGAGAAAAACAAATACCTTATGATTTCACTCATATGTGGAATTTCAGAAACAAAATAAACAAGGAAAGGGAAAAAGAGAGAGAACAAATAACAGACTCTTACCTATAGAGAACAAACTAATGGTTACCAGAGGCAAAGGGGTGGTGGGATGGATTAAATAGGTGATGGGGATTAAGAAATGCACCTGCTGTGATAAGCACAAGGTGATGTACGGAATCTTTGTATCACTATATTGTACACCTGAAACTAATATAACACAGTATGTTAATTAACTGGAATTAAAATAAAAACTTAAAAATGAAAATAAAAACACTTATACCCTTAATTTAAAAAAAAGAAATGAGCAGGATTTGGGAATGGGAGAAAGAAAAGAGAGGAAAGTGGAGAGGGATGGGGAGATTTGAGGAGGGTGGCTAAGACCTGGTGGGGTAACTAAAGGATTTCTAAGAAGGGCAACTCACGTTAAAGTTCTTGGGGCTACTGTGAAAAAGAGTAAAACAGAAAATTTAATATAGGGAATTGGTAACACATTATGAAAGAGCTGAGAAGCCAAACGGAGGGTAGCAAAGCAATACAGATTAGTCCTAGCTGGAAGCCTCTACCATTTCTTGTGCTGGGGAACCACAAGTGTTAGTTAAAGCCAAGGCCAGCTGGTGGAATCTGGGATTGTGATGGAGATAACTGATGGGGAGCTGAAACAGTGGAGGAAGATGCAGCCACTGCCAGAAAATGCTCCTTGAAGGAAAGAGAGGGGGAAAGAACCTTGTTTATATTTCCTTCCATACTCCAATTTCCAACCAGTGTTTTCCATTAGCCAAAGCCAGTTGGCAAAGACAACTGAGTAATATCATTTACAGAAGTAGAACATGGAATGAAACTGATCGTAAACAGGTAAAGCCCAGCACATCATTATCACCAGGGTGTTTTCCCTGTATTACTCCATACTTCCTCTTAACCAATCAGATCTTGAACTTTTCCCCTCTTTTCATCTAGCCTAAGCCTTTCTACTGTACCCTCTGGAACTCACAACTTTGATCAGCCAAATCTGCTCAGCTGCTTCTTCAAACATTCCATCCATCTCCTGCCATAACTACAATCTAGATGGTCCTTTAGCACACCAGTTTTTCTATGGGTGGCTTTTCTTTTATACAACATGCATCAGGAATGTGAGGTAGGTCTTCTTGCTCTCCATTTTCCCCTATGAGCCATTATTTTCAATCCTTGTGTAAAAATCCCTGCTTGTGTCATCGATAATATTGCCCTTCCTCCAACTCACTTCTGTCATCTGGCAATATCCCCCTCTGCCCACACTCATTAAAGATTGGCATTTGCCTCATTCCATAAATTGGATTGCTTTTGGCAGCATATAACAGAAAATGCCAAGTTAACTGATGTAAACAATAAAGAATGTGTACTTTCTCACTGACAACAAGAGCTCTATTGAAGGAATGGTTCCAGGCTGCTTAATTCAGTGACACTGTAACATCATGTAGGATCCAGGGTATGTCTGTCTTTTTCTCTGCCATCCTAGCCATGATACCATCCTCAGCATATTTTCTTAGCCCAGTTCCCCTTGTGGTTGCAAAACATACATGTAAACCTTACCTGTGCATTTTATTACGTGTAGGTAAGGACAAGAAGAAGTCAAAATTATAACAGGAAGCTTATCTAATGAGTGTGGAATAAAAGTGAAGGAAACTAGTTATATGATTCAAATATATAAAAATATTTGGCCAAGAAACCTGGATCTCTCCGTCTCCACAATAAGTATGCTGATTATCAGGGTTAGGTCTTTAGGCTAAGATACTATATACTTTGGAAAGTGTCTGGAGGGTGCTGCTCATGTTTGTCTCTGTGGCTTTTTCTATGCATGCATTCATAGTTGACCAGCTGCCCTTCTGTTTGACACATTACTTCTTTAGCTATGCCAATGACTTCCATCAAGTTACAGTCAAACTTGCTGACAAGGGAACCATTTTGTCTTATTAAGATGTCACTGCATATCTCTGTTGATATTCATCTTATGTTAATTGAACAGTTTAACTCTCAAAGGCGATTTTAGTTCTTTCATTTCTTTTTTTTTTAAGATTTTTTATTTATTTATGTGACAGAGAGACAGCCAGCGAGAGAGGGAACACAGCAGGGGGAGTGGGAGAGGAAGAAGCAGGCTCACAGCGGAAGAGCCTGATGTGGGACTCGATCCCGGATCGCCAGGATCACGCCCTGAGCCGAAGGCAGACGCTTTAACGACTGCGCCACCCAGGCGCCCCTAGTTCTTTCATTTCTAAGTCCTATAGGTATACTTTGCTTGAGTGGGAGATAGTAGAGCATAGTCTGATTCTAGAATAATCCTGTTCTACCCTGTACCATCTCTCAGCCAGTTTTATCATTTGCAAAATGAAGATTACAATGGTATGTACTTCATAAGGTTGTTGCAAAAACTAAATAAGAAAATACTGCAAAAACTGCTAGTGTAGCACTTGGCACATAGAATGCCCTCAATCAACATTGTTATCATTATTATCACAGTATATTTTCTTCAATTTTTTTGTTTTATTATCAGGGAGAAGACAGGGTTCAAAAGCCCTAGAACAAGATAGCAGGGTATAATAGAGAAATTGCAAGTAATTCGGTATGGTTATAGCATAGATATCCAGGGGGATGAGCAGCTATCCAAATATGAAGCTGAAGAGATAGGCATGAACCTGGTCATGCTAAGGACTTTTGACTTTATTTTGTATCTCAAAGGGGGAAGGGCACTTAAGAATTGTAATCAGAAGATACCAGGATCAGATTTGTATGTTCAAAAATCATTCTGACAGTAATGCACAGCATGGATTACAAGAGCAACTGGAGGCATGGAGCCAGTGTGGAGTTTATTACAATAGTCTAGAACAGAGATAATGAGGCTCTGAGTTAAAAGGGAGGGCAAGAGAGAGTTTGGGCTCCAGTAACAGCAGAGTAGGTTGTATCAGATTAGCCTTCCCACAGATAACAATAATAAACTCTAGGCTAATCTTTTTAAACTACTATTTGAAAAATGACCAACTACTTGAATGGATTGGAGATTGAATGAATAAAACCAGGCAGAAATGGGAAGAGATTTGAATCTTAAAAAGAAGAGAATCTTACAGGCTGATATCCAAAATTATATGTCCTATCCCCTGAGAACAATCCTCAGTTCTTGTGTCACAGAATGGCTTGAATTCAAGCAGAAAGTCATATCATTTTCGCTTGAAGTGTCAGAAAACAGAGCTGTACTTGCCAGAGCAGCTGAGAATTGCAAAAAGAAGTCTGGTAAAAAGGGAATTATGGAGGTTGCTCCTGAAATCCTTAATTAACCTTGAACTTCACATCCTTGGGGGTACTCCAAGGACCTGGCAAAAAACAACAGCTAGAAGGCTAAAAATCCTGAACAGAGATTTTAGTTGCCGCCCACCGCAGGGAAGACAGAGTTTACAGTTTGAGTACTGCCAAGTAAAAGGAGTAAATATCCCAAAGTTTCCGTTGAAAACCCAGAAGACAATTGACTTTGAAGTGGAGACTATTTCCAAAGATGAGGGACTTACCCTAAAACTAAGGGCAAAATTGAAACAGACACACCCTAAAAAAAAGCATAATACCATGCCCCCACAAGTTCAATATTATCAACCAGTGATTTATTTGTCCACTAGAATAAAAATCACTCTTTAGAGGACAAAACAAAATCTACAGCCTCTACACAGTATAATCCATAAGGTCAAAGATAAAATAAAAATTAGTAGACGTGTGAAGAAAAGAAAATGTGACCCAATGTCGCGAGAAACAGAAGTCAGTATAAACCAACCTGAGATAAGTCATATTTTGGAATTGGTAAAGGACTTTAAAGGTTTTTTCATAAACAGGAAGGGAAAAAGATGGCTGTAATAATTGAATGAATACCCATCACCAGCCTATCTGGTGATGGGTAGTAAGGAGGGCACATATTGCATGGTGCACTGGGTGTTATACACAACTAATGAATCATCGAACTTTACATCAGAAACCAGGGATGTACTGTATGGTGACTAACATAATATAATAAAATTAAAAAAATAATTGAACGAATAGAGAATCTCAACAACAACAACAACAAAATAGAAAAGATCAGAAGAAAACAAATGGGAGAGGGGCCTAAGATGGTATAGATTTGTTTCTCCTGAACAAGATGATATAGACTCAATGATAAGGTAAACCCAGGAAATAATGCAAGGGGCAATCAAAAGAGAATTCTGAAAGATGGAAAAGGACCCTAGGCCTGGAGGAAATCTTGACAAGGCACTTTATAACTGAACCCAAAAGAAGAAGGCTACCCATGCCTAATGTCTATTGATTCCCTACCTGGCAACAAAAGGAGGCCCAAGTAGATTCACTCTTCCCCCACATGGAATGGGAATCCTGGTGACAACTCCAGATCAAACTGATAGCATCAACAGGGAAGATCAGTTGACAATAAGGGGCCAGAAGTATTCTTCCTCATCAGGCCTGGTACTCCCAGCCCCCAGCAAGAGAAACCAGGTAGCTGGGAGGCCTGGGCAAGGGGGTTTCCACCACAAGTGGCATAGCACAGGAGGTACTCTTCACCCTTGTGCGATGGCCTGGGAAAACTCCTTCTGCCTACCAAGGAAAACCAGCAGATAAAAATAGCATCATACAAGAATGTGCAATGGAAGAGACAGTCTCTTCAACAAATGGTATTAGGAAGACTAGGCAGCTACATGCAAAAGACTGAAATTGGACGACTTTCTTACACCATACACAAAAATAAACTCAAAATGGATGAAAGACCTAAATGTGGGACCTGAAACCATAAAAATCCTAGGAGAGAGCACAGGAAGTAATTTCTCTGACATTGGCTGTAGTAACATTTTTCTAGATATGTCTCCTAAGGCAAGGGAAACAAAAACAAAAACAAACCTTTGGGAGTATATCAAAATAAAAAGGTTCTTTGCAGCAAAGGAAACCATCAACAAAACAAAAAGGCAACCTCTTGAATGGGAGAAGATATTTGCAAATGATATATCCGATAAGGGGTTAATACCTAAAACATATAATGAACAAGCTTGCCCTGTTGGAGAAAATGGAAGATGGCCATTATCTCAGTTTCAGTTCTCTCAGATGCAGACTCTGAGACAAGAATTTGAGTGCAGTTAGTTTATTGGGACATGTAGAGAATACCAGTAGGTCAGTGGGAAAATTGGTAAGATAAGCAAAGATGCTATGATAAGGATCTGAGAGTGCTAACCATATAAGAAAGTATTGTTACGTTGCATTATTTTAAAATTAAGAACTTCTGTTTATTGAAAGATATCATTAACAAGTGTTACGTATATCCAACAAAAGATTTTGTATCTATCATCTATCATCTATCAATTATCTATCTATCTATCTATCTATCTATCTATCTATCTATCTATCATCTATCTATCATCTTTCACATCAATAAGTAAAAGGAAGGTAACCTAAAAGAAAAACGAAAATATCCAAATGGCCAGTAAACATATGAAAATGTGTTTATTTCTCATCAGGGAAATGTGAATTAAAACCAGAATGTGATACTTACTCATACCTAGTAGAATGGCAACAATACAAAAGAATAATAAAATTAAGTGTTGACAATTCTAAAATAAGAGTTATACATTGCTAGTGGGAGGGTAAATTTGTACAAAGTGTACAACACTTTGGAAAACTGGCTGGGTATACTAAAGCTCAATATATGCATATCTTATCACTCAACATTTCCACTTCTAGGTATGTGCCCAATAGAAATTACATATATATGTCCATCGATAGACATGTGTAAGACAAAAGACAACGCTTAGAACAGCACTATTTGTAATAGCCCCAAACTGAAAACAACCCAAATGTCCATCAACAGTTGAATCAATCAATAAATTGTATATCCACACTATGGGATACTATACAGCAATGGAGAATGAAGGGATTATTGCTGCACACTACAACATGGGTGGATGATTCTCATAAACGCAATATTGGGTGAAAGAGGCCAGACATGAAAGAATACATACTGTATGATTCTATTCTATAAAGTTCTAAAACAGACAAAATTAATTTATGATGTTAGAAGTTAGGATAGCATTACCTTTGGGAGATAGTGACTAGGAACAGGATATAAGGTGGGAGAAGTTCTGGAGTAATGTTCTGTTTCTTGATCTGAGTGCTGATTATAAGATGTGCCCTCTTTAAGAAAATTCATCAAGCCAAATACTAATATGTGCTTTTCTGTTTATATTACACTTCAATAAAAATTTACCTTAAAAACTGGATTGGAAAATAGAAAAATGAGTGTGCTCCAGGTTTGCATATGGAAAAAATAAGTAATAAGAGGACATTGGTATTTTAACATTACATCATTTGTTGTTTTTAATTTTGTTGATATTTTACCTTAAAATTGGTTATATAATTGCTTGAAATTTAGATGATACTAAAAGTAAATCCACGGACAAAACTGCATAGGGCATTTTTTAAAGGATAATGTGATGTTTGGTGGTGTACCTCTCCTTCAGTCAAAAAGGGTCCAAAATAAACAAACCCCAAATTCTTCAATCTCTACTTGGCTAGTAATTCATAGTTGCCTCCAGGGCATTCATAAAGCTGCATCAGTCCAGGGCTCTTCTTTTAAGCTTGACTCCTGTTTCGGCTCTTGGAGATTTATTTGGTTCCTTTTGAGCTCAGCAATGTATTTAAAAGAATATTTGTTATCTTTTATCCAGTATTTCTAGGTGTTTTATACAAAGGAGGAAGCTATTGTCAGTATATTTCATATACAATGTTGCCAGAAATGGAAGATATATTCCCATTTCTATATTCTGATAACTCCCAAATTTGTCTTGCCTGACCTCACCCCTCATATCTAAGAGATACATTTTCACTTGGATGTCTAATAGGCATCTCAAACATAATATGTTCAAAATAGAACTTCTGATTTTCCCTTCAAACCAGTTCCTCCCAGTCTTCCCAATCTCAATGAGTTGTAGTACTATACACATATACACTAAAGCCAGAAATGTGGGTGTAATCCTAATTGTCTCCTTTTCCTTACATCAGCACATTCTTTCAAATCCACTCCAAATTATACACAGAATTCTTTCACTGTTTTTCAGCTCTACTGTAACCCAATTCTAAGAACCCACTATCTCCAGCCCAGGCTATTCCCACAGCCTCCTTGCTTGTCCATCTGCTTCTACTCTTGACTCTTCCTATACACAGCATGGATTGTATCAATCCCCAGCTTAAAACCTGCCCATACTCCTAGGATGAAACCCTAACTCTCACATCCTGCAATGCCTAGACACTAATCCAAAACTCGAAGAGGACTGGTTAAGTAGATCGCACATGACCCTTCTGTAAGTGGGGATCTGCCACTCAGTTCCAACAGATTGTTACTCCGCCAAATGAGGACTCATAGTTATCAGATCTTTACATTTTTTCCCCAAGAGAACTGGAAATCTAGGTCTAGATGTGAGATCTTCTGATTTTTAATTATTGGCAAATAAAAACAAAATCAAAATAGACACAAACAAGAAAAAACATAGTTCAGGACAAATCACACTCCTCTGCCAGCCTCTAGTTTGCAACTAGCCTTTGTCCTAGGTGATTGGGCCCCCTGGTTGACTCTCCAGCTGGGCCTTTTTCTGACACTGCCCCCAGGCTTACTAGGTATAGCAGACACTGTCAATGCTTTCTCATATCCCTCAGATCCGTCATTTCAGTGCACTTTTACTTTCTATTGACCAATGTCTGTATCTTTGTGCCTGGCTGCTTTTTCTGGAGGCTTGGAAGGTCACTCTGCTCATGGAAAACCATGATCAACCAGTGACTCTGGGAGTTGGGGCATAAGTGCTTCAACTCTTACTCCTCGAGTGGGGTAATTTCAAGACATGTTTTGTCCATTTCCAAGCATTTCCCTGAGGCATTAGGACTATTAACCACTGTGTAGCTGGCTTATTAACATACCCTATACCAGCTGCCTTTCTTTCCCTGTGTTATTTTCCCTCTGACCTACTGGTATCCCCCACATCTCCCAATAAACTACCTGCACTCAAATACTTGTCTCAGGGTCTGCATCTGTGAGAAATAAAACTGGGATAATGGCCACCTTCCATTTCCTTTCTCCAATAGGTCAAGCTTGTTTCTGCTGCAAGTCCTGCCTTTGCTGATTCCTCTGCTTGCATGCTCTTTCCTCGGATGTTTGCATAATTTATCCCCCTTTTTGATCTTATTTCAGTTCAAACGTCACCTCTGCAGATAGGCCATCTAAGACCACCCAAACTATAATAGTTCTTCTCTGTCTTTCACTGTCTATCAGTTTTATTTTTTTCTTGAACTTTTCACTACCTGAAATTATCTTGTTAATTTACTGGCTCATGTGTTTATTGTGTATTTACCCTCAATACTAGCTCCGTGAGAACAGGAATCTTGTCTGACTTGTTCACTGCCCTATCATGAGGGTAAGGCACTAAATAAATGAGCAAATGGTGAATTTCCACAATTCTTGGATTTCCTTTAGTACTTCCTCCCCTGTTTCTCTGTTCTTAACCTGACCCTTAGGATGCCACAAAGTCGAAGCAGGTGGGTAAAGGGCCATCTTCCTGCTGGTGGCTAACCTGAATCCTTCTATCAGATTTGTGTCTTTAGAAATGCCCATGAGTATATTTCAGTTGTGAATCCCTTTCTTCTAAGTCTTAGTTATATCTTTGATATATTTTTACTTCTTTGTATTAAAAATCCCAATTCACTTTGTTTTCTGCTCTCACTTTCACACTGGCACATTGACAGTTGAAGCTGGAAGCACCATTCCCAATTTCCTTCCCAGTCATTTTCTTCTACAAATCACTGGGTGTCTCTCACTATTATTTTTCTGTCGCTGACATGCCTGCTGTTGTCTATAGTATCTGGTCTTATGGTCTGATATGGGCATGGTTTGCACCCCACCCCCATTTCCAGTTAAAGTCGTCTTGATCAGCTCGGCAAGTCTCCAGGCAACCACATTCTTCCCTAGTGAGATGCACTCGATCGTTAGCCAAAAGCCTATCATTTCAGTATCTTAAGCCATCATCCAAAAAAACAAAACAAAACAAAACAAAACAAAACCCCACAAATCTGCACAGCTCCAATCCTTCCCTGCATCTCCAGCTGTGCTAGCTTCAGCCACCCCCACACCTGGCCTCAAGGGACCTCTGACCTCCCAAGCTAGCCCTGCAGCAGCTGAGATGTAGACAAATCCTATTTCCTTCAGTTCAGATGAGACAATATTGGAATTTCTCAAAAGGAAATTTGCTAGGAAACCAAGTGAAAAACAAACCGGGGAGAGGGAGGGAGAGAGGGAGAAAAAATACAAAAGCTTAGGAAAAGATACATTACAGAGTCCTGATTCCTTATCCTGAGATAACTATACTCTGACTACAGATTAGCTTGGCTGGCACAGCTAACAGGGCACACAGGATATGAGAATATAATCCTTCAACCTTTTCACAAAGGGGTGATGGAGATGGGGCAGAGAAGAAACTTTCAGGAAGGCAAAAAGAGTTTTTGTCTGTCTAGACTGTTTCATTCCATGAAAATTGTACTCGAGGACGTGTGTGGGTTACTCCATCAGTTTTGGGAGGGGCAGGAAACCCCACTTACCAGCCCTTCTTGCCCTGGAAGCTGCCTACAACCTTGCTCAACTTGTTTATTGGTTTGATAGTTCTTTAGTGGATTCTTTAGGATTTTCTATATACAAGATCATGTCATCTGCAAATAGAGGTAGTTTTACTTCTTATCCAAACTGCATGTCTTTTATTCAGTTTTCTTTCCTAATTTCCCTAGAACTTATAGTACGGTGTTGAAAAGAATTGGCAAGAGTGGACATTTGTGTCTTGTTCTTGGCTTTAGCAGGAAGTTTCCAGTCTTTCACCATTAAGTATAATGTTACCTGTTGGTTTCAGGTAGATGCAGTCTCACTAACTCTTTTAGTGACCCATACTTTATTGTAAAGCTCTGCTATACTTTTTGCATTTTCTTTCTTTGCTTTATTTTTAGCCCCCTTTACCTTTTTTTTTTAAAGATTTTATTTATTTATTCGACAGAGATAAAGACAGCCGGCGAGAGAGGAACACAAGCAGGGGGAGTGGGAAAGGAAGAAGCAGGCTCATAGCAGAGGAGCCTGATGTGGGGCTCGATCCCGCAGTGCCGGGATCACGCCCTGAGCCGAAGGCAGATGCTTAACCGCTGTGCCACCCAGGCGCCCCCCCCCCTTTACTTTTTGTACATTTTCTTTCAGGAAATCTAAGTTATCTCTACAGTGGTAGAGAAATTAAGAGGAGAAAGGCTTGATTTTCTTACATTCATCTGTTCAGCAAGCATTTATTAATTGCTTACTATGTACCAATACTGTCCTAGGTTCTTGGGAATACAACACTGAATAAAATAAAGTCCCTAGCTTTATGGAGCTCACGTTTTAGTGATGAACTTAGACAGTAAGTAAATAGATGATATAATTACAAAGATAGATAAGTTCTGAGAAGGAAGAAAGTTGGGTAGTGTGGTACAAAGTGCCCTGAGGGCTACTTTATAGTGAGAGGCTGGGGAAACTTCTCTGGAAAGGTGACATTTTGGCTAAGATCTGAATACTAATAAGAAGCAAGTCATTGAAAGAACTTAGAGAAGAGCATTCCAGCAAAAGAAACAAGTGCAAAGTCCTTGAGGAAGGAATAAACCTGATGAATTTGGGAGAAGGACAACTAGGAAGACAGCCCAATGTGGCTGGAGCAGAGAGAGGAAGGGGGACAGTAGGAGGTGAAGAGGACAAAGAAATCACCAGGCAAGGACACTGGAATTTACTGAGTATGATGGGGAGATACTGGAGGGTGTTAAGCAGGGGAACTGTAATAGAATTTAAGTTAGTAAAAAACAGAAACAAAAGCAAAACACCTCGCTGATATAGCTGTACATACCCTGGATATCAGGCTTTGTAAAGCTTAGGGTTCCTTTCAGTTGGTTCAGAAAGTCAGGGTAGTTAAAGAACCCGTTACCTCGGGAGCCTCCCCTCACACAGCAGCCAAAGGGATTCTTCTAAAAGGTAAGTCAGATCATGTCCTTTCCTTAAAACTCTCCCATTGATCTCTATTTCTCTGAAAGTAAATACCCTCTCAATGGCCTTCAAAACTCTACAATATCTTCCCCACCCCATGCCCCTGTGCCCTCCTCACCTATCACTCTCAAACCTCACTTACTCTCCTCCAGCCATACTTCAGCTTACTTGGCTATTCCTCAAACAAGCCAAACATGCTCTCACCACAGGGCCTTTGTACTGGTTGCTCCCTTTGTCTGGACTGCTTCCCTCCAGATATCTGCTCAAATACTACCTGAGTTACCATATAACCTAAAAATTCCACTCCTAGGTATCTACCTAAGAGAAATAAAAACATATGTCCAAACACAGACTTGTACACTAATATTTATGATACCATTATTCATAATAACCAAATAGTATAAACAGCCCAAATGTCCATCAACAGATGAATGGATAAACAAAAGTAGTATATCTCTAAAATGAAATATTACTTGGCCATAAAAAGGGATAAAGTACTGATACATGGTACAATATGCATGAAACTTGAAAACATGCTAAATTAAAGAAACAAATTACAAATGCCATATATTGTATGACCCCATTTATATGACTTGTCCAGAAAAGGAAAATCCATAGAGATAAGACAGAAAGTTGATTAGTGGTATCATGGGGGAATGATTACTAATGAGTATGGCATTTCTTTTGGAGGGATGAAAATATTTAAAAATTGATTTTTGTGATGGTTGCACAACTTTGTTAATATACTAAAAAACACTGAATTGTACACTTTAAACTGGTGAATTTTTATGGTATGTGAACTATATAACAATAAAGCCATTATTTAAAATAAGAAATATTTAAAGATTTCAATGTCAAAGTTCCCTCAAGAGTCATACCCTCTAGTATATTTTGAGTGGGGGAAAGGAGGTTTGTCTCGTGTCTACCACTGAGTTGTACACTGAGTACTGCTTTTCTGTTCCACATGCTTATCCTTGCTATTTCCCTTTGCTTCACCCTGTCACCACCTATACATTCTGAACTAGAGTTCCCTCTGAGTTGATATTGGTACCTCTGCAGAGGGCTTACTGAGTGGGAGGACAGGGCACAGGACACCCCTTTGAAGCCCTATCCCTTTATTCAACACAGTTCACCACAAAAGGCTGAAGTCCAATATGGACTTTACTGAAGATTTGGAATGATGGAGGGAAGTTACATTTTCCCCAAGAGGAAAGGCCAGGGCAGAGCTGCTCGCCTTGTGTTCACAGTCCTGATGATCCCTGTACTCAAGCTAATGCCTTTGGGCTTCCAACAACAGGCTTTGTCTCTATTGCTGCAGACTTCTGTGGACCTTCTGGGTTAGTGGCATTTATCACAGATCTACTAACCTCCTAAGGGGATACAGTTGAGAGGCAGATAGTTACAGTAGTCCTCTCTTACCCATGATTTCACTTCTGCAGTTTCAATTATCTGCAGTCAACAGTGGTCTGGAAGCAGATGATCCTCCTCATGTATGGTCAGAAGGTCACAAGAAGCCTATGTTACTAGTTACAATGCCTACGTTATTCATTTTATTTCATTACATAGTCATTTTATCATTCACATCATCACAAGAAGAGTGAGTACAGTATGATATGATATTCTCAGAGAGAGACCACATTGATATAAGTTTCATAACTGTATTGTTATAATTGTTATATTTTATTATTAGTTATAGTTGTTAATCTCTTACTATGTCTAATTTATAAATTAAACATTATCATAGGTATGTATGTACAGGTAAAAAACATAGTATATATAGGGTTCAGTACTATTTCATGGCTTCATGCATCCATTAGGGGTCTTCGAATGTATCTCCTGTGGATAAGGAGGATTACTGTAATAGAAAGACAGTTTGCTCCTTACACATAGGTAGCCCCCTCAGAAAAGATGCCATGATATTTCTAGCCACATTACATTCATGTCTTGATAGAACATGCCAATACCACTCTTTTCTGCCTTTAATATGGGTAAAGGTCAGTAAGCCAATATTCCATCACATTCTATTGACCTGTCTACATATATGAACAATCTTACCCTGAGGCTATGCTTCCAAGAAGGATCTGAGACAAACTAACCTAGACCACTGAACTAGCCATACTCTTGGACATGCTAGAATTAAGAGCCTGCTGGTCACTTGACTTTATTTCTTGGTCACACTGTTATAGAGACTAGTACAGAATACATCTGAGACAATACATGAGGATATAGTTTGGAGAGAGAGGTATTCTTAGTTGATAGTAGCTTAGTGAGCAGGCCACAAGAGGACACTGTGGTGCATGGCCTGAACCCATATCTGGAGAACATTCTAGCTGCTAGTGACAGGAAAATGGAGTAGGCTCATGTATAATCCTAATTTTATCTGAGCCTCACATTGAGTCAGGAGATGTCCTGGTTATCAAAGAAACTGTAGAGAAGGTAGTGGTACCCAGTTAAAAAAATGTATGCTTGGTCTTTGGAGTATTAGGGAATTGGGTCTAGTAGACCCAGCTGTCGACCTGGCCCAGGCTTGCCCTAGCCCTGCCAGAATTTATTTTAAAAAATCCCAATCTTTCTCATGCCAAAGTGCATGTAGAAAATGATAACAGTTGTATAGTACAGTGGGTTAAATGGAGACTACTAGTAGTCAAAGTTGGCTTCTCCAAGCTCCAGGTGTCTCAGGCTCTGCCTAGCCAAGTAAGACTGAGGGGATTAATATCTATGTTGCAGCTCACAGGTTGGGAAGCTCTGCTTTATTGAACAACATTTGCTTCTAACGGCACATATACCCTTGAAGCTCAGAGATAAGAAATATAAATCATCACTTCCTGACCATGTGCCTATATGACTTTAGGTATAACTAACTTGAGACCTATAAACAACATTTCCTAGAGCAATCAAGACCCTGAACTTCATCTCTAAGTGCTGCCAACATTACCTTAGCACCAGGTTTGTGGCCAGATAACCCACTTTGCCAAGTAAATTGTCACCTACTTGGGAGATGTTTTCAGAACAGGAAATGGAAATTCTAGTCCTTATCCTTATCAGAACTTCAACTGATTTCTGGTTTTTGTTTTTTAATAAAGATTTTTATTTATTTACTTTTAGAGAAAAAGAGAGAGAGAGAAAGATACAGAAAGTGGGGGAAGGGGCACAGGGAGAGGGAGAGAGATAATCTCAAGCAGACTCTGTGCTGAAAATGGAGCCCAATGTGAGGCTCGATCCCTCAACTCTGAGATCATGACCTGAGGTGAAATCAAGAGTCAGAAGCTCAAATGACTGAGCCACCCAGGCACCCCTGATTTTTGGGTTTTATAGTCAGGATGCCCATTTTTGAAAAGTGAATGTACTTACACTCTGATTTTGGAGTCCAAACACAAGTATCCATGTATAAAATCTATGGCAGAGGTTTATTAAATCTTCAAAAACCTCCATGGGCATTGGCTTTTCTTTTTTTTTTTTTTTTGGTAAAAGATTAAAAAAGAAGATTTCCGGTTATGGCAATTCTTCAGTGGTTTAAGGTAATGGTGTTATAAAAGGAGCCTAGGTATTTATAAACCTGAACCTGCTGGGTACCTACGTATAGTTAGAGTTAAAAAGGTTAAAAATGTCATTTCAGAACCACTGGGGGATAATACAAGGTATTATATTAGTAATCTAATTGGTATGAATTAACCTTTATTGTTCTGTCACCTAAACAAAGAGATCTTTTACTCTTGTTGGATCTAGAGCCCTAAATTTATAATAATTTCCTCCCTAAACCTGTTTTCCCTTTCAGTTCTTAGTCTGAGTTATATTGAGATACTACAGCAGCACCACCTGCAGGTCATACGGAAGAAATGCATATTGAAGACTTGGAATTTGAATTTTAGATTTCTGACTGAGAGATATAGAGTAGTGATTTTTATTTTTTCATTTATTTTATTTTATTTTTTTAATAATATTTATTTTGTTATATTAGTCACCATACAGTACATCCCCAGTTCTTGATGCAATGTTCCATGGTTCATTACTTGCATATAACACCCAGTGCACCATGCAATAAGTGCCCTCCTTAATACCCATCACCGGCCTATCCCATTCCCCCAACCCCTCCCTCTGAAGCCCTCAGTTTGTTTCCCAGAGTCCATAGCCTCTCATGGATTTTTAACTCTTGCTGTGCATCAGAATGGCTAAGAAGCAAAAAACAGCCAAAAAAAAAAAAAAAAGAAAGAAAGAAAAGAAAAGAAAAAAGAAAGAAATACTAACAAAGAAATCCTCGGGCCTAGCTTAGACCTCCTAAATCAAAAATTCTGGGGATGAAGGCCAGGATTAATTATTTCAAAATAGTTCCGATGCCAATGAGTTTTGGGAACCATTGATTTAGTTAACAGTGCACAAAGTTCCTGCAGTACTTGAGTAGCAAACCCCCAAGTGATCGAGAGCATGACAACTTTGGGGCATACAGTCTATCACTGCAAACTTGTAACCCTTGTCTCAAGCCCAATCATGCCTCTCACCATTATTTGTACAAGGCAATGAGGCATGGACTATGGGTGTGACTGAGAATTTTTTCTCTTTAAAATTTTATATTTTAAATTAACACACAGGGTTTCTAGTTTCCAGTCCAGTATATAAGGAGCATAGAAGTCACCACACCATCCTGGCAAGTAAAAAGATGAAGAAACTGAAAAATCAACAACTCTTGAACTGTCAGAGAAGTGAGATCACTGGGAAGACTGCTGCTTCCAAAACTGGACAGACAGATAGACAGGTGGAAACAGGGAACCACAACCTACCAGAACAGAAACTAATAAGCAGAAATCTCTGTGGGAGCCAGTGCCAGGGAAGGAGCTCTGAACTGTAATTGATGAATTACTAGAGACTTTAGAGTGACAAGTCTGGGGGTTAAAAACTCCAGGGGGACCAAGTCATAATAGGGTCCCTATGCTTTTGAGAATTTTAGTTCTAGAAGGTCTACCAATTCTCACGGTAAATATCAGGAAAAATGTCTTTGCACTTCCAGCAAGAAGAGAGGAAAAGGAACCATCTTGAAATATACCAGAGCACTCTGTTCTTCACAAGGTATGCCTTTAGGATAAATTACTTAACCAGAGCCTAACCTGTTGGGATATTAGCAGAGTCTAAATTACCAGGAGAAGAGAAATATTCAACTCCAGCCACCACTCATCTTCTATGTTGGAGAAGGGAAATACCCAACTCCAGTCCCCTCTAGCCCTCTTGTTCCACCTAAGGGGGAGGGGGTGACTGAGAAACACTTGTGACGTTCACAGTTTAGAAGTACAGGTTGAACAAAAGATTGAGACCTAATCATAGGACTATAGAAAACTTTCCTCTCCCCCCCCCAGACTTTACCACTATTTTACTAAAGGCCTATTTACCAAGTTTCCTTTTTTTTTTAAAGATTTTATTTATTTATTCGACAGAGATAGAGACAGCCAGCGAGAGAGGGAACACAAGCAGGGGGAATGAGAGAGGAAGAAGCAGGCTCATAGTGGAGGAGCCTGATGTGGGGCTCGATCCCGGAACGCCGGGATCACGCCCTGAGCCGAAGGCAGACGCTTAACCGCTGTGCCACCCAGGCGCCCCTACCAAGTTTCCTTTTATCTAGTACATCATGTCCACCTTTCAACAAAAAAATTACAAGACATACTATTTTAAGGTATTTTTCCTCTAGATCTACTTCATTGAGAGTTTTTATCATGAGTGGCTATTGTAATTTGTCAAATGCTTTTTCTGCATTTATTGAGAGGATATTATGGTTTTTTACCCTTTCTTTTGTTAATATGATGTATCATATTGATTGATTTGCAAATATCAAATAAGCCTTGCATCACTGGACTAAATACAACTTGATCATGGTAAATAGTTTTGTAATGTATTGCTGGATTTGGTTTGCTAATATTTTGTTGAGAATTTTTGCATCTATATTTATTAGAGATATTGGCTTGTAGTTTCTTTTTTTGTAGTGTTTTTATCTGATTTTGGTAGTAGGGTAATGTTGGCCTCATAGAATGAATTTGGAAGGTTTCCTTCACCTGACACCTGTCAGAATGGCTAAAATTAAAAACACAAGACATAACAAGTGTTGGTGATGATGTGGGGAAAACGAAACTGTCATGCATAGTTGGTGTGTAAATTGGTGCAACCACTGTGGAAAACAGTATGGAGTTTCCTCAAAAAAATAAAAATAGAATTACCATATAATCCAGTAATTCCACTACTGGGTATTTACCCAAACAAAATGAAAACATTAATAAAAAGGTATATGCACTGCTATGTTTATTGCAGCATTATTTACAATAGTCAAGATATGAAAGCAACCCAAGTATCCATCAATAGATGAATGGATAAAGAAAATATGATATAGAAAGGGGAGCTAAGATGGTGGCATAGTATGAGGACCCTAACCTTGCCTTGTCCCTTGAACACAGCTAGATAAATACCAAATCTTTCTGCATACCCAAGAAATCCACCATAGGGCTGATAGAACAAACTGCACAACTAGAGGGAGAGAAGACATCACATTAAGGAAGGTAGGAAGTGTGGAGATGTGGTTTGGGGGAGCAACAGATCGTGGGTGCTGCAGAGGGAAGGGGGCCCTCTGGATGGAGAAAAGCAAGAGAGAATGGAGTGCACAGGGATAAGCAAGAGAGAATGGAGTGCACAGGGATATGCATAAGGAGAATACTTCCCCCAAAGCCACTGGCCGGGAAAACAAGAGGGGCTGAATTTTAAATTTTTGCAACCAACCAGGCTCAAAGACTGGAGTTTTGGAGATCTGTGGGTTTGACAGGGATAGAGACCTGAGGGCACTGCCCTACTCCTGGACAGAAGGCAGGCAAGCTGGGGCAGATAGCATAACCTGAGGATTGCCTAAGGCACAAGGGGGGTGCGGGGGGAGCTGGTCCCTCTTCTTGGAGGGTATCTGTGGGAAATGGCAATATCTCTCTGGGGACAAAGGAGCCTGTAGGCACCATTTCCCTCCCCAACTCCTCAGCATAGGGAGAGAGACACCCTCTGAGGTCGGCTAACCTGGACACTGGCTGTTTAGCCTGCTTTGTTCCAAGTCCCATGTCCTTGTGCTCTGACATGAGTGCCCTTCTGTCAAACCTGCATTGTCCTAGCATAGCAAGCCCTTCACCCAGAAGGCCAGTGCAGGTCCCTGTCACATCAGATTCCTAAAGTTTGGGGTTTTAAAAATCAGCAGGCTTGGCTGTGATAGAGCCCAAAGTGCACTGCGCTGCTCCAAGCAGGCAAACAACCCAGAGACGGATAGTGTGAAAACAACCATCTGAAAAATGCCTAGGATGCACGATGGGAAATTATTTGTTCTTCTGAGGGGGCTTCCCTGAGAACAGCAAGTATGGACTCCCCTCTCTGGGGACAAAGGAGCTGCTGGTGACATTTCCCTCCTCTGTCCTCATCATAAACCAACTTTAATAAACAGCACAGCACCAACACTGGCTGCCTAACCTGATTACACCAGGTCCTGCACCCCCTGTGCGTGGCTAGTACTGCTTTTCTTGGGCAGGTGTGCCTAAGGACCAGTGCAGCAGGCCCCTTCCCCAGAAGATAAGCACAAACCCCCACATGCACCATGTCTACTGACCATAGGGTTCTGCAAAGCTTCAGTTCTAGTGGAAATAGAATCAGGTCTCATCTAACAAGCAGACCAGAGCACACCTAGTTAAAATTCACCACACTCTGGCCAAGGGCCAAGCACTGTTCACTACAGGCAAGGAGAGCCTCTTCAGATGACTGACCTGAGGGATAGAGCAGCCAAAACACAGCAGCAGAGTCAGGCAGCACACACCAGAGACATGTCCTGAAGTGCCAGACACTGGACTTTATATGACCTTTATTCCATAAAGCCATTACTCACAGGAGCAGGAAACAACAGAATTTTCTAACACACACAAGAGCACAGAGACCTAGACAAAATGTCAAAATGGCAGAATTCATCATAAAAGAAGGAACAAGAAAAGGTCATGGCCAGAGATCTAATTGAAACAGATATAAGTAATATGCCTGATGCAGAATTTAAAGCAACAATTATAAGGATACTTGCTGGGCTTGAGAAAAGCATGGAAGACATCAGGGATATCCTTACTGTAGAGATCAAAGAGCTAAAAAACAATCAGGCAGAAATGAAAAACGTAATATCTGAGATTTGAAACTGACTGGATGTAATGGCCACAAGGATGGAAGAAACAGAGGAACAAATAAATAATATAGAAGATAGAATTATGGAAAATAATGAAACTGAACAAAAGAAAAAATGATGGATCATGAGAGCAGACTTAGGGAACTCAGTGACTCCATCAAATGTAATACCATTCATACCACAGGAATTCCAGAAAAAGAGAAAAAAAATGGGGCAGAAGTTTTATTTGAGGAAATAATAGCTGAAAACTTCCTTAATCTGGGGAAGGAAATAGACATCCAATTCCAGGAGACACAGAGAACTCCCATCAGAATCAACAAAAGCAGGCCAACACCAAGACATATTATAGTTAAATTTGTAAAATATAGTGATAAAGAAAAAAATCCTAAAAGCAACAAGACAAACACAGTCCCTAACTTACAAAGGAAGACCCATAAGGTTAGCAACAGACTTCTCCACAGGAACTCGGCAGTCCAGAAGAGAGTGGCATGATATATTCAATATACTGACTGGGAAAAATCTGCAGCCAAGAATAGTGTATCCAGCAAGGCTATCATTCAGAATAGAAGAAGAGACAGAGTATCCCAGACAAACAAAAACTAAAGGAGTTTGTGAATACTAAACCAGCCTTACAAGAAAAATTAAAGGGGAATCTCTGAGTGGGAAGGAAAGACCAAAAGTGACAAAGACTAGAAAGGAATAGAGAAAATCTCCAGAAACATTGACAAAACAAGGAATAAAATGACACTAAATCATCATCATCATCATCATCAATAATTATTCTGAATGTTAATAGACTAAATGCTCAATCAAAAGACACAGGGTGTCAGAATGGATACAAATAAAAGACCCACCTATATGCTGCCTAGGAGGGACTGATTTTAGACCTAAAGACAATTGTAGATTGAAAGTGAGGGGGTGGAGAAATATATGTCATGCAAATGGATGTCAAAAAACCTGGAGTAGCAACACTTATATCAGACAAACTAGATTTTATTTATTTATTTATTTATTTATTTATTTATTTATTTATTTATTTTTAAGAAGGCTCCGCACTCAGCATGGAGCCCAACATGGGGCTTGAGCTAACAACCCTGAGATTAAGACCTGAGCTCAGATCAAGAGTCAGATGCTTAACCAACTGAGCCTCCAAGGTGCCCCCAGACAAGCTAGATTTTAAATCAAAGACTGTAACAAGAGATGAAAAAGGTCAGTATATCACAATAAGGGGACTATCCAACAAGAAGATCTAATGATTGTAAATATTTATGCCTCCAACATTGGAGCACCCAAATATATAAAACAATAAGAAACATAAAGGAACTCATTGATAATAATACAATAATAGTAGTGGACTTTAATACACTTTCATCAATGGGCAGGTCATCTAAGCAGAAAATCAACAAGGAAACAATGGCATTGAATGACACACTGGATAGATGTACTTAACAGATATATTCAAAACGTTTCATTCTAAAGCAGCAGAATACACATTCTTTTCAAATGCACATGGGACATTCTCCAGAATAGAGCACATATTATGTCACCCTCAACAAATACAAAAAGATTGAGATCATACCATGCATCTTTTCTGACCACAATGCTATGACATGTAGAGTCAACCAGAAGAAAAAAAAAAGGGAGAACACAAATACATGGAGGTTAAAGCACATGCTAGTAAAGAATGAATGGGTCAACCAGGAAATTAAAGAAGAAATTTAAAAATACATGGAAACAAATGAAAATACAATGGTTCCAAACTTTTGGAACACAGCGAAGGTGGTCTTAAGAGGGAAGTATATAGGAATACAGGCCTACCTTAAGAAGCAAGTAAAGGGGTACCTGGGTGGCTCAGTTGTTAAACATCTGCCTTCGGCTCAGGACACAATCCCAGGGTCCTGGGATCAAGCCTCGCATTGGGCTCCCTGCTTGGAAGGAAGCCTGCTTCTTCCTCTCCCACTCCCCTTGCTTGTGTTCCCTCTCTTGCTGTCTCTTTCTGTCAAATAAATAAATAAACAAAATCTTAAAAAAAAGAAGCAAGTAAAATCTCAAATAAAAAACCTAATTTTATACCTAAAGGATCTAGAGAAAGAACAATAAACAAAGCCTAAAGCCAGCAGAAGGGAAATAATAAAGATTAGAGCAGAAATAAATAGTTTAGAAACTAAAAACAAACAAACAAACAAAACACAAAAACCAGTAGAACAGATCAATGAAACCAGGAGATGGTTCTTTTAAAAAATTAATAAAATTGATAAAGTCCTACCCATTTATCAAAAAGAAAAGAGAAAGGACCCAAACAAAAAAAAATCACAAATGAGGGAGGATAAATACAACCAATACCACAGAAATACAAGCAATTATGAGACAATTATGAAGAACTATATGCCAACAAATTGGACAATCTGGAAGAAATGGATAAGTTCCTAGAAACATATAAACTACCCAAAAGGAAAGAGGAAGAAATAGAAAACTTGAATAGTCCAATAAGCAGAAAAGAAATTGAATCAGTAATCAAAAATCTCCCAACAAACAACAGTCCAGGCCAGATGGCTTCACAGTTGAATTCTACCAAATATTTAAAGATTTAAGACCTATTCGTCTCAAACTATTCCAAAAAATAGAAAAGAAAGGAGAACTTCCAAACTCATTCTATGAGGTCAGCATTACCAGGATTCCAAAACCAGATGAAGTCTCCACTAAAAAAGAGAACTAAGGCCAGTATCCCTGATGAACGTTGAGGCAGAAATTCCCAATAAAATACTAGCAAACTGAATCTAATGGTACATTAAAAGAATCATTCACCATGATCAAGTGGGATTTATTCCTGTGCTGCAAGCGTGGTTCAATATTCACAAATCAATCAACATGATACACCACATTAATAAAAGAAAAGATAAGAACCATATGATCCTCTAGATAGAGGCAGAAAAACATTTGGCAAAGTACAATATCCATTCATGATAAAAAACCTTCAACAAAGTAGGCTTATAGGGAACATACCCAAACACAATAAAGACTATATATGAAAAGCCCATAGCTAATATCATCACCAATGGGGAAAAACAGAGAGCTTTTCCTCTATGGTCAAGAACAAGACAGGGATGTCTACTCTCACCACTGATAACAAAAGAAATAAAAGACATCCAAATTGGCAAGGAAGAAGTCAAACTTTCATTCTTGCAGATGAAATGATTGTCTATGTAGAAATCTTGAAAGATTCCACCAAAAAGGTGCTAGAACTGATACATGAATTCAGTAAAGTCTCAGGATACAAAATCAATGTTGCTTTTCTATACATCAATAATGAAGCAGCAGAAAGAGAAATCAAGGATCAATCCCATTTACCATTGCACCAAAACCCATAAGATACCTAGGAATAAACCTAACCAAAGAAATAAAAGATCTGTACTCTGAAAACTTTAAAACACTGATGAAAGAAATTGAAGAGGACACAAAAAGATAGAAAAACATTCCATATTCATGGATTGGAAGAACAAATATCATTAAAATGTCTATACTACCCAAAACAACCTACACATCTAATGAAATCCCTATCAAAATACCAATAGCATTTTTCACAAAGCCAGAACAAACAATCCTAAAATTTGTGTGGAACCACAAAAGACCCTGAATAGACAAAAGCAATCTTGAAAAGGAAAAGCAAAGTTGAAGGCATCACAATTCCAGAAGTTAAGATATATATATATATATATATATATATATATATATATATATATATATATATATATATATATATATATAAATCACAATGAGTTAGAATGGCAAAAATTGACAAGGCTGGAAACAACAAATGCTGGCGAGGGTGTGGAGAAAGGGGAACGAACCCTCTTACACTGTTGGTGGGAATGTAAGTTGGTACAGTCACTTTGGAAAACAGTACAGAGGTTCCTCAAAAAGTTAAAAATAGACCTACTGTATGACCCAGCAATTGCACTACTGGATATTTACCCCAAAGATACAGATGTAGTGAAAAGAAGGGGCATCTGCACCCCAATGTTTATAGTGGCAATGTCCACAAAAGCCAAACTGTGGAAGGAGACAAGATGCCCTTCAACAGATGAATGGATAAAGAAGATGTGGTCCATATATACAATGGAATATTACTCAGCCATCAGAAAGGATGAATACCCATAATTCACATCGACATGGATGGAACTGGAGGGGATTATGCTGAGTGAAATAAGTCAAGCAGAGAAAGACAATTATCATATGGTTTCACTAATATGTGGAACATAGGGAATAGCATGGAAGACCACAGGGGAAGGGAGGGAAAATCAGAAAGGGAGACAAACCATGAAAGACTATGGACTCTGGGAAACAAACTGAGGGTTTCAGAGGGGATTAGGTGGAGGGATGGGGCGGCTGGGTGATGGGCATTAAGGATGGCACACGTTGTGATGAGCACTGGGTGTTATATGCAACTATTGAATCACTGAACACTACATCAAAAACTAATGATGTACTATATGGTGGTTAACTGAACATAATAAAAAAAAAGTTACATTACAAAGCTGTAGTGATCAAGACAGTATGGTACTGGCACAAAAACATATACATAGATCAATGGAACAGAATAGAAAACTCAGAAATGAACCCACAACTATATGGTTAAATAATCTGGGAAAAAGCAGGAAAGAATATCCAATGGGGAAAAAAGATAGTCTCTTCACCAAATGGTGTTGGGAAAACTGGATAGCAACATGCAAAAGAATGAAAGTGGACCACTTTCTTACACCATACACAAAATAAATTCAAAATGGATTATAGACCTAAGTATGAGAAATGAAAGCATTAAAATCCTAGAGGAAAACATAGGCAGTAACCTCTTTGACATCTGCCATAGCAATTTCTTACTAGATATGTCTTCCTATGCAAGGGAAACCAAAGCAAAAATTGGGACTTCATCATGATAAAAAGCTGCTACAGAGCAAAGGAAATAATCAACAAAACTGAAAGGCAACCTATGGGACAGGAGAAGATATTTGAAATGACATATCTGATAATGAGTTAGTATCCAAAATATATAAAGAACTTACAAAACTGAACACCCTAAAAACAAATAATCCAGTTAAAAAATGGGCTGAAGACATGAATAGACATTTTTCCAGAGAAAACATACAGATAGCTAACACACACATGAAAAGTGCTCAACATCATTCATCATCAGGGAAATACAAATCCAAACTACAATGAGATATCAATTCACACCAGTCAGAATGCCTAAAATTAACAACACAGGAAACAATAGGTGTTGGAGAGGATGTGGAGAGAGGGGAACCCTCTTACACTGTTGATGGGAATGCAAACTGGTGCAGCCAATCTGTAACACAGCATGGAGGTTCCTCAAAAAGTAAAAATAGAACTACTCTATGATCTGGCATTGGCACTAATAGGTATTTACCCAAAGGAACCAAAAATAATGATTTGAAGGGATACATGCACTCCGATGTTTATACCAGAATTATTAACAATAGCCAAATTATGGAAAGAGCCAAAATTCGCATTGACTGATGAATGGGTAAAGATGATATATATATATAATGCAATATTACTTAGCCATAAAAAGAATGAATTCTTGGGGGCGCCTGGGTGGCTCAGTCGTTAAGCGTCTGCCTTCGGCTCAGGGCGTGATCCTGGCTTTCTGGTATCGAGCTCCACATCAGGCTCCTCCACTGGGAGCCTGCTTCTTCCTCTCCCACTCCCCCTGCTTGTGTTCCCTCTCTCACTGGCTGTCTCTCTCTCTGTCAAATAAATAAATAAAATCTTAAAAAAAAAGAATGAATTCTTGCCATTTGTAACAATGCAGATAGGGCTAGAGAGTATTATGCTAAGTGAAATAAGTCAGAGAAAGACAAATACCGTGCGATTTCACTCACATGTGGAATTTAAGAAACAAAAGATATGAACATATGGGAAAAAAGAGAGGCAAAGCAGAAAACAGACTATAGAGAACAAACTGAAGGTTACTGGAAGGAAGGTGTGCAGAGGGATGGGTTAAATGGGTGATGGGTATTAAGGAAGGCACTTGTTGTGTTGAACACTGGGTGTTGTACCTAAGTGATGAATCACTAAATTCTACTCCTGATATCAATATTACACTATATATTAACTAACTATAATTTAAATAGAAATTGAGAAAATATGCTAAGGGCTTTAATGGAAAAAGTAGATGACTACAAGAACAGACGGATAATGTAAGCAGAGAGATATAAATTCTTTTTTTAAAAAGATTTTATTTATTTGAAAGAGAGAGAGCAAGGGAGAGAAAGCATGAGTTGGAGGAGAGGCAGAGGGAAAGGGAGAAGCAGACTCCCCGCTGAGGGGGAGTCTGACATGGGACTCGATCCCAGGACTCTAGGATCATGACCCAAGCTGAAAGAAGATGCTTAACTGACTGAGCCACCCAGGCACCCCGGAGACATATAAATTTTAAGAAAAAATGCTATAGATCAAAAACACTATAACAGAAATGAAGAATTCCTTTGATGGGCTCATTAATAGGCTGTACATTTCTGAGGAAAGAAATTCTGAGCTTGAGACTATGACAATATAAGCTCCCAGAACTGAAAACAAAGAAAAAAAAGACTGGGGGAAAAAAAACGAACAGAATATCCAAGAACTGTGGGACAGCTACTAAAGATGTAATATACTCATAACTAGAACAGCAGGAGAAAAAAGAGAGAAAGGAATAGAAGCAATGTTTATTTTTTTAATGTTTTTTTAATTATATTATGTTAGTCACCATACAGTACATCCCTGGTTTCCAATGTAAAGCTCAATGCTTCATTAGTTGCGTATAACATCCAGTGCACCATGCAACACGTGCCCTCCTCACTACCCATCACCAGTCCATCCCATTCCCCCACCACCCTCCCCTCTGAGGCCCTCAGTTTGTTTCTCAGAGTTCATAGTCTCTCATGTTTCATTCCCCCTTCTGATTACCCCCCCTTTCTTTATCCCTTTCTTCCCCTACCGATCTTCCTAGTTCTTATGTTCCATAGATGAGAGAAACCATATGATAATTATCTTTCTCTGCTTGACATATTTCACTTAGCATTATCTCCTCCAGTGCTGTCCATGTTGCAGCAAATGTTGAGAACTCGTTCTTTCTTTCTGATAGCTGAGTAATATTCCATTGTATATATGGACCACAACTTCTTAATCCAGTCATCTGTTGAAGGGCATCTCGGTTCCTTCCATGATTTAGCTATTGTGGACAATGCTGCTATGAACATTGGGGTGCATATGGCCCTTCTCTTCACTACGTCTGTATCTTTGGGGTAAATACCCAGTAGTGCAATGGCTGGGTCATAGGGTAGCTCAATTTTTAACTTTTTAAGGGACCTCCACACTGTTTTCCAGAGTGGCTGTACCAACTTGCATTCCCACCAACAATGTAGGAGGGATCCCCTTTGTCCACATCCTCTCCAGCAATTGTTGTTTCTTGCCTTGTCAATTTTTGCCATTCTAACTGGCGTAAGGTGGTATCTTAGTGTGGTTTTGATTTGAATTTCCCTGATGGCTAGTGATTTTGAACATTTTTTCATGTGTCTGTTAGCCATTTGTATGTCTTCATTGGAAAAGTGTCTGTTCATATCTTCTGTCCATTTTATGATTTGTTTGTTTCTCACGTGTTGAGTTTGAGAAGTACTTTGTAGATCTTGGATACCAGTGTTTTATCTGTAGCATCATTTGCAAATATATTCTCCCATTCCGTGGGCTGCCTCTTAGTTTTTTTGACTGTTTCCTTGGCTGTGCAGAAGCTTTTTATCTTGATGAAGTCCCACAAGTTCATTTTTTCTTTTGTTTCTCTTGCCTTTGGAGATGTAGCATGAAAAAGGTTGCTGTAGCCGATGTTGTAGAGGTTGCTGCCTATGCTCTCCTCCAGGATTTTGATGGATTCCTGTCTCACATCAAGGTCTTTCATCCATTTGGAGTTTATCTTTGTGTATGGTGTGAGAGAGTGGTCAAGTTTCATTCTTTTGCATGTAGATGTCCAATTTTCCCAGCACCATTTCTTGAAGACACTGCCTTTTTTCCACTGAATGTTTTTTCCTGCTTTATCAAAGATTAGTTGCCCAAAGAGCCAAGGGTCCATTTCTAGGTTCTCTATTCTGTTCCATTGGTCTATGTGTCTGTTTTTGTGCCAGTACCATGCTGTCTTTGTTATCACAGCTTTATAGTACAGCTCGAAATCCGGCATTGTGATGCCCCCAGCATTGTTTTTCCTTTTCAACAGTTCCTTGGCGATTCGGGGCCTTTTCTGCTTCCATACAAATTTAAGGACTATTTGTTCCACTTCTTTGAAAAATGTCATCGGTATTTTGATCAGGATAGCATTGAAAGTGTAGATTGCTCTGGGTAGCATGGACATTTTAACTACGTTAATTCTTCCGATCCATAAGCATGGAATATTTTTCCATCTTTTTGTGTCTTCTTCAATATCTTTCAAGAGTGATTTGTAGATCTAGAATATAGATCTTTTACGTCTCTGGTTAAGTTAATTCCAAGGTAACGTATGGTTTTAGAAGCAATGTTTAAAGCAATAATGAGGGGCTTCTGGGAGGCTCAGTTAGGTAAGCTTCTGCCTTCAGCTCAGGTTATGATCCCGGAGTCCTGGGATTGAGCCCCACATCAGGATACTTGCTAAGTGGGGAACCTGCTTCTCCCTCTCCCTCTGTCACTACTCCCTGCTTGGGCTCTCTCTCTCTGTGTCAAATAAATAAATAAAATATTTTTAAAAATTAAAAAAAATAAAGCAATAATGACTGAGAATTTCCCCAAGTTAATGTCAGATACCAAACCACAAATCCAGGAAGCTCAAAGAACACCAAGTACATAAAAGTTTAAAAAAATTACACCTAGGCATATCATATTCAAACTTCAGAAAACCAAAGATAAAGAAAAAAATTTTTTGAAAGAAGCTGGAGGCAAAAAAGCCTTACCTGTAGACAAGCAAAGGTAAGAATTACACCTGACTTCTCAGAAACCATGCAAGCAAGAATAGAGTCCATCAACTGATGAACGGATAAAGATGTGGTTCATATATACAATGGGCTATTACTCAGCCATCAGAAAGGATGAATACCTACCATTTACATCAACATGGATGGGACTGGAGGAGATTCTGCTAGGTGAAATAAGTCAAGCAGAGAAAGACAATTATCATATGGTTTCACTCATTTGTGGAACATAAGAAATAGTGCAGAGGATCATAGGGGAAGGGAGGGAAAACTGAATGGGAAGAAATCAGAGAGGGAGATAAACCATGAGAGACTCTTGACTCTTGGAAACAAACAGCGTTGTGGAAAGGGAGATGGGTGGGGAAATGGGGTAACTGGGTGATGAGCATTAAGGAGGGCATGTGATGTGATGAGCACTGTGTGTTATACACAACTAATGAATCATTGAACACTACATAAAAACTAATGATGTACTATATACATATCATGAGACATTTGCTATTCAAATCATCTAGTCTATGCTATTTTTGTTACAGCAGCCCAAACAGACTAAGGCACTGTGTTGTATGGTAAGTGTATGCTTAACTTTTTAAGAAACTGCTACATTGTTTTACAGAGTAACTGTACCATTTTGCATTCCCATAAGCAATGTATTTTCCAGTATCTTCACAGCCTTGCCAGTACTTGGTATTGTCAGTATACATATTTTTACTTTTATCCATTCTAATAGGTATATAGTAGTATCTCATCATGTTTTTAATTTGCTTTTATCTAAAGAAGGAAAACTTCCAAACTCGTTCTATGAGGCCAGCATTTGATCTCAAAACCAGGCAAAGACCCCATCAAAAAGGAGAATTACAAACCAACATCCCTGATGAATATGGATGCCAAAATTCTCAACAAAATCCTAGCCAATAGGATCCAACAGTGCCTTGAAAGTATTATCCATCACCACCAGGTGCGATTTATTCCTGGGATGCAAGGGTGGTTCAACAATCACAAATCAATCAGTGTGATAGAACACATTAATAAGAGAAGAGACAAGAACCATATGATCCTCTCAATTGATGCAGAAAAAGCATTTGACAAAATATAGCATCCTTTCCTGATTAAAACCCTTCAGAGTGTAGAGATAGAGGGTACATTCCTCAATTTCATAAAAACCATCTATGAAAAGCCCACAGCAAATATCATTCTCAATGGGGAAAAGCTAAGACCTTTTCCCTGAAGATCAGGAACATGACAAGGATGCCCACTCTCACCACTATTGTTCAACATAGTGTAGAAGTCCTAGCATCAGCAATCAGACAATAAAAAGAAATAAAATGTATTCAAATTGGCAATGAAGAAGTCAAACTCTCTCTCTTCACAGATGACATGACACTTTATGTGGAAAACCCAAAAGACTCCACCCCCAAATTACTAGAACTCATACAGCAATTCAGTAATGTGGCAGGATACAAAATCAATGCACAGAAATAAGTTGATTTCCTATACACTCACAATGTAACTGTAGAAAGAGAAATTAGGGAATTGATTCCATTTACAAAAGCACCAAAACCCATAAAATACCTTGGAATAAACCTAACCAAAGAGGTAAAGGATCTATACTCTGGAAACTACAGAACACTTATGAAAGAAATTGAAGAAGACACAAAAAGATGGAAAAACATTCCATGCTCATAGATCAGGAGTAGTGATCAGGATCAGGAGTAGTTTGATCAGGATCAAACGTTGCTAAAATGTCTATGCTGCCCAGAGCAATCTATACTTTCAATGCCGTCCCGATCAAAATACCAATGACATTTTTCAAAGTGCTGGAACAAACAATCCTAAAATTTGTATGGAACCAGAAAAGACCCCGAATAGCCAAGGAAATGTTGAAAAAGAAAAAACAAAGCTGGTAGCATCACGTTGCCTCATTTCAAGCTATATTACAAAGCTGTGATCACCAAGTCAGCATGGTACTGGCACAAAAACAGACACAAAGATCAATGGAACAGAAGAGAGCCCAGATATGGACCCTCAACTCTATGGTCAACTAATCTTTGACAAAGATTCTTCTCATATTACTGTGTTTTAGTGTGTTTGACTGAGGCTTAGATGGCTATGTATTTACCCCCTTAGGACCACCTTTGCAGTATCCTGTAGGTTTTGGGCCAATGTGGTTTCATTCTCACTGGTTTCCATGAATTGTTTAAGTTCTTCTTTGATTTTGTGGTTGACTCAAACATTCTTAAGCATGATGGTCCTTAGCTTCCAAGTGTTTGAATTCCTTCCAAATTTTTTCTTATGCTTGAGTTCCAGTTTCAAAGCATTGTGGTCTGAGAATATGCAGGGAATAATCTCAATCTTTTGGTATCAGTTGAGACCTGATTTGTGACCTAGTATGTGGTCTCTTCTGGAGAAAGTTCCATGTGCATTCTAGAAGAATGAGTATTCTGTTGTTTTAGGGTGGAATGTTCTGTATATATCTATGAGGTCCATCTGGTCCAGTGTGTCATTCAAAGCTCTTGTTTCTTTGTTGATTTTCTGCTTAAATATCTGTCTATTGCTGAGAATGGAGTGCTGAGGTCTCCTACTATTAACATATTATTATGAATATGTCTCTTTATTTTGGTTAACAGTTGGCTTATGTAGTTGGCTGCTCCCATGTTGGGGACGTAGATATTTACCCCTGTTAGATCCTCTTGTTGGATAGACCCTTTATGAATGATATAGTGTCCTTCTGTATCTCTTACTACAGTCTTTGGCTTAAAATCTAATTTGTCTGATATGAGAATTGCTACCCCAGCTTTCTTTTGAGGTCCATTGTCATGAAAAATGGTTCTTCATCCCCTCACTTTCAGTCTGGATGTATCTTTAGGTTCAGAATGAGTCTCTTGTAGACAGCATATGGATGGGTCATTTCTTTTTATCTAATCTGCAACCCTGTGCCATTTCATGGGAGCAATTAGGCCATTCACATTGAGAGTGATTATTGAAAGATATGATTTTCTTTTCATCATGTTGCCTGTACAGTTTTCTGTAGACTGTTTCTGTAAATTTCTGTTCTATATCACTCTTGGGGTCTTTCTCCTTTTATAGAACCCCCCCTTAATATTTCTTGCAGCGCAGGCTTGGTGGTCACATATTCTTTCATTTTCTGCTGATCTTGGAAGCTCCTTCTCTCTCCATCCATTCTGAATGACAGCCTTGCTGGATACAGTATCCTTGGCTGCATGTTCTTCGCATTTAGTAACCAGAATATATCTTGGCAGCCCTTTCTGGCTTGCCAGGTCTCTGTGGACAGGTCTGATGTTGTTCTGATGTTCCTCTGTCTGTACATAAGAAATCTCTTCCCCCTCGTCGCTTTCAAGATTGTTTCCTTGGATCTAAGACTTGCGAATTGTACTATTATATGTCATGACATCCATCTGTTGCCATTGATCTTGGGAGGGGTCCTCTCTGCCTCTTGGACATGAATGCTTGTTTCCTTTCCCAGATTAGGTAAGTTCTCAGCTACGATTTGCTCAAATATATCTTTTAGCCCTCTCTTTTTCTCCACTCCCTCAGGGATCTCAGTAATTCTGATATTGGAACGTTTGGTTGAGTTGTTAATCTCTCTGTTTGATCCCTTGGATTTTAATCTGTTTTTCCCATGCTGCCTCGGTTTCCTTCTTTTCTATCATCTTATCCTATAGCTCACCAATTCGTTCTTCGGCCTCATTTACCCTGGCACTCAGATTATCCAGTTTAGACTGCATTTCATTCATAGCATTTTTAAATAATAATTTTTATTATGTTATGTTAGTCACCATACAGTACATCCTTAGTTTTTGATGTAGTGTTCCATGACTCATTATTTGCGTATAACACTCAGTGCTCCATGCAATATGTGCCCTCCTTAATACCCATTCATAGCATTTTTAAGTTCGGCCTGATTAGATCTAATTTCTGCCCTTTGAGATTCTATATTGTTGTTAATATTTTTCTCAAGTCTAGATATCACCTTCATAATTGTTACTCTGAAGTCTGTTTCTGACATCTTGGTTATACCCATATCCATTAGTTCTGTGCTAGACACCACCATCTCTGATTCTTTTTTGTTGTTGTTGGGGGTTCTTCCTCCTAGTCATTCTGTTGAGGGGTGGTTGAGGGAATGTATAGAGTCCAAAGTATTAACCACGAGCCAAGCAAGATGCGTCTGTTTTATAGGGACCTTAGGGTTGTTGTCCTCTTGTTCTTCCAGCCTGTCTTCTGGGGGAGAGGCCTGCCACACTGTTACTCAGGCAACCCTGTTAGGGCACAGTTGCCCTGTCCCCTGTGGTGGGGGGGCGGATGGGCTCAGTGAGAACCGGTTTTTTGGGGCTTTTGTTCTCTGGCGGCTTTCCCTGGTGGCTTTCCGTGTCTCTTCTGAGAGTCAGAGCAGAAGTGACCACATCCAAACTGCTGTCTCAGGACAGAGAGATTGCCGTCTGCTCTTCACTGAGCTCTCCAGGCCACACTGTCTTCATTTCTGTCTGTGCTCTTAAAAACCGCAGTCTTCTGGGTTGCATGCCCCACAGCAGCTCTCCCAGCTGTCACTCCCAGGGCTGGGCACGTCTCTGCCCTTTGTGCTTCTACAACCATAAGCCACCCCCAGTTCCCATGCACATACCTGTAGCTCCTAGTTTCAGTCTGGGGGGCTGCCCTAAAGTCCTTTTCCCACCACTACCAGTATGCGAGTTTGTGCCCAGTCCCCAGCATGGGAGGCTTTTGCTTTCCCAGTGCATGTTCACAAAGGCTCCCTTCCTCTTCTGTTTATCTTCTGATATCTGCCTGCAGAATCATGGCTCCCCACTTCATACCTTGAGACCAACTGCCAGAAGTATTCTATTTGTAGAGATACAGATATATCTTCTTACATCTCAGGCTGATTTCATAGGTGTTCAAAATGGTCTGGTAGATTTACTGCTCAATTCAGGGGACCAGTTGAAATAGGGTCCCCTGCTCTTCCACCATCTTTTTTTTTCTCCACCAACCATGGCTTTCAGGTAGACATGGGATACAATTTATTTTAATTCTGGAAATATCATTCACTAACTGACTTATTCCCTCTGAGCCTCATTTTTTCTCATTTATAGAATGGAAACTCTGACAATACCTACTTTTGGGAGGAGCTATTTTGAGAATCAAATTAAATGAGGCAACACTTAGCACAGTGCCTGGAACATAATAGGTGCTCAGTAATGGAAGATACCGTGGCTGCTGTTATTTTGTGGTGTTCAGAGGTGGCAAGAGCCAATAATTAAACACCAAGGGTCAAAAAAAAAAAAAACTCAGGGAAGTTGTTTCCAAAATGGAAGAGTAAGACTGGAAATGAAAGACAAGGTCAAGATAGAAAATTGGGAAAAGCTGAAAGGGAGAAAATAAGAGCTAGAGTGGGAAGGACCAACATAATTGGCTGTTGGCCACATGCTCCAGGGGTGATTCAGGCTGGTTTGGAGAGACAAGGCCCTCAAAGATAACTGGAAGGCTATTTTCCACTCACCACCTTCCTGTATTCACAAACATCTCATAGGCCCAGCTTTGTGAATAACCTTTTGAGTTGGCCCGAGAAGCTGAGGTTATTCAAAACAGGAAGTGGTTATGTATAGTCACCATGTTGAGGTTAAGTAATTCTGCCAAAGTCATATTTTTCCATTCTTGTCTTTTAACCAAAGATCTGAGGTCTTAGTGAGGAATGAAGCCAGAGAAGCTGAAATCCTGAGGTCTTATCTGCATCCTTAAATTCCTGAACCTCTCATCTCTGAGAGAGAAAATACTTGTCTGTGTTAGTCAAGATAGTTTAAGTTATGCTGTAGTGACAATCCTTAAAACTAGTGCTTAAAACAATAAAGTTTATTTCTTGCTTATGCTGTGTGTCCATTGCAGGTCAGCTGATGGCTCTACTCATCATAGTCATCAGAGACCCAAGCTGACAGAGTTTCCATCTCAAATCATTTCCATGATTGCTGCATCAAGGGAGAGGAACAGCTGAATTACTCACTGATCCTTAAAGTTTCCACCCAGAAGTGACCTATGTCAATTCTACTCAGTTTTCATTGGCCAAAGTAAGTCATATGGCCATGCTTAACTTCAAAGGGGTGAGGGAAGTGCAATTCTACCATGTGCCTGAAGGAAGAAAGCCAGAAATAACTGGTGAACAGCACTTATGACTACCATGCTGTCTTATTGAAATGTGGGCTCTGGTACATCAACATGTGGTATAGTCAAAATCTCAGTGCAGAGACAGGTCTCTTCTCTCTTGTCTTTTTCTGAAAAGTTCTATTATTATGGAAGGTTATTTCCTTAGTTAGTATCCCAGGTACGTTAGAAGCAGATACATTGGCTTACGTGCCTGACAAGCTCACTGAAAGGGCATGTGACAATATTTTGGGGTTAACTAGTAAGGTGGATTGTGGACTTCTAACCAGGTTAGTTTGAGAATCTACAGAAAATGTCAGGGTGAACATGAGGAATAAAGACTATTACAATCACATAGCATGACTTTTTCTATCTAAAGCCACACTAACCACCACGACAACAGATGCATAGTGATAAGTCCCCCTGGATTTGTGATACAGCCTTATAATGTCTTGATTTTATAGTATGGAAGCAAAGCTGAACGATTTCTAGCCTGATGAGAGAGGACAAAACACTGGCTTTTCCAAGTGCATGGTCAAGAAAACTTCCCCACCAGGGGCACCTGGGTGGCACAGCGGTTAAGTGCCTGCCTTCGGCTCAGGGCATGATTCCGGCGTTGTGGGATCGAGCCCCACATCAGGCTCTTTCGCTATGAGCCTGCTTCTTCCTCTCCCACTCCCCCTGCTTGTGTTCCCTCTCTCGCTGGCTGTCTCTATCTCTGTCAAATAAATAAATAAAATCTTTTAAAAAAATAAAAAAGAAAACTTCCCCAGCATGGTGGTTACGCTGGGTTTATGGAAAAATTAAAAGGAATGTACCGATTTCTACCAAAGGTGATCTGCCACTAAGAGTCAAGGTGGGACAAGTTGGTTTCTTTGCCTTGGAATTCCACAGTCTTGTGCAAGCCCTCTCAAGGATGATGCCACTTACTTGGCGAGCACTTTCAGGTTTTGCCAGGGCTTCTACACAATGAGTTCTCTCGGATGTTCTAAGTGGGAAATCTCATTAAGTGGGTACTCAGTGGCACAAAAACAGACACATAGATCAATGGAACATAATAGAGAACACAGAAATGGACCCTCAACTCTATGGTCAACTAATCTTCAACAAAGCAGGAAAGAATATCCAATGGAAAAAAGTCTCTTTAACAAATGGTATTGGGAAAATTGGAGAGCCACATGCAGAAGAGTGAGACTGGACCATTCTCTTACACCATACACAAAGATAAACTCAAAATGGATGAAAGACCTAAAAGTGAGACAGGAATCCATCAAAATCCTAGAGGAGAACACAAGCAGCAACCTCTGTGACCTCAGCCACAGCAACTTCTTGCTAGATATGTCTCCAAAGACAAGGGAAACAAAGGCAAAAAGGAACTGTTGGGACTTAGTCGAGATAAGAAGCTTTTGCACAACAGAGGAAACAGTCTACAAAACCAAAATACAATCTACAGAATGAGAGAAGGTATTTGCAAATGACTTATAAAGGGCTAGTATCCAAAATCTATAAGGAACTTATCAAACTCAACACTTAAAGAACAAATAATCCAATCAAGAAATGGGCAGAAGACATAAATAGACATTTCTCCAAAGAAAACACATAAATGGCCAACAGACGTATGGAAAAATGCTCCATGTCACCCGGTATCAGGAAAATACAAATCAAAACCACAATGAGATACCACCTCACACCAGTCAGAATGGCTAAAATTAACAAGACAGGAAACAACAAATGTTGGTGAGGATGCAGAGAAAGGGGAACACTCTTAGAGTGTTGGTGGGAATGCAAGCTGGTACAGCCACTCTGGAAAACAGTATGGAGGTTCCTCTATAGTTAAAAATAGACCTACCCTATGACCCAGCAATTACACTACTAGGTATTTACCCAAAAGATACAAAGTTAGTGATCTGAAGGGGCACTTGCACCCCAATGTTCATAGCAGCAATGTCCACAATAGCTAAACTATGGAAAGAACCCAGATGTTCATTGACAGATGAATGGATAAAGAAGATGTGAGGTATATATATATATATATATATATATATATATATATATATATATATATATATGTATATATATATATATATATATATATACACACACACACACACACACACACACACACACAATGGAATATTTCTCAGCAATCAAAAACATGAAATCTTACCATTTGCAGTGATGTGAATGGAACTGGAGGTATTATGCTAAGCAAAATAAGTCAATCAGAGAAAGACAATTATATGATTTCACTCATATGTGAAATTTAAGAAACAAAGCAGGTGAACATAGGGGAAGGGAGGAAAAAATAATATAAGATGAAATCAGAGAGGGAAACAGACCATAAGGGACTCTTAACTATAGCAAACAAACTGAAGGTTTCTGGAGGAGAGGTGGGTGAGGGGATGGAGTAACTGAGTGATGGGCATTAAGGAGGGCATGTGATGTAATGAGCACTGGGTGTTATATACAACTGATGAATCACTGAACTCTGTTTCTGAAACTAATTATACACTCTATGTTAATTAATTGAATTTAAATAAAATAAAAAATTTTTAAAAGTGGATACTCTGTGGATATGGCTAAGAGTGTGAACTTGAGGTCATAACTATTTTCTAGCATAGCAGGACTATTACTTGGGCCCTTCCTGCAGCTAAAAAGAGTGCATGTATCTGGGTGATTCTACTATCTATAACTCATAGCCAAGCATACATGTTTTGAGAGGCATCATTGAATCTATGTCATGGGGCAGTTGAATTCCTGGCCTGCTCTTTCCCTCATCCTATCTTCATGCTTGCCCATTTTCATATTTAGGGTTTGTTTGCCAATCCAGGCCATAGTATATTCCAGAATAGCACGCAATTTTATCCATGGGGATCTGCTCTATCAGACCTTACTGATTCTCTGCCCCAAACTTGTTATATTATGAATGGATACATTCTACGGGCAACATAGCAAAAAGGTTAAGAGTTCAGGCTCTGAGGTCAGATTGCATGTATTTGAATTTGGACTCAGCCAATTACTAGCTAGTAGGTAACTTTGGACAAATTACTGAACTATTCTGAGTTTTGGTTTCTTTAGCTGTATAAATGATGATAATAAGAGCTTTTCAGGATTACTGTGTTGATTAAGTGAGATAATCAATATAAAACATATTAATATAAAATTAATACAACATTTACTGTAGTGTCTGCCATACAATACGTGCTCAATAAGTGGTAACCACCCCATCGTCAGCATTACCATAATCGTCCTCATGAGTCCTGCTAAGAGGGCTGTTACATGTGAACTTCTTTCTCAGAGGCCAAGATAAGTTGCTAACTTTTGTGGTCACTCACCCCCTGTTTTTTCCACTGTAGAGCAGTGGCTTTCATCTTGATCTACGGTTGTCAGCACTTAATGTGGGCCCCTAGGCAGCTGTCCAAACCACCCTGTCAGTAGCTGAAATTCTGGTCAACTATGTGGTATCTGGGATGATTCTCTTGGAGTATAAGCTCAGGAACATTCTTCCTCCCAGGAGTTGGAGGGACAGGGTTATTTCCTCATTTCCAGGGTCCAGTCTATATCAAATGGGGATACTTTGTGCCAGGGCCAGAGGTATGCATGCTCTGAATTGTTATTGACAGAAATCTCTGGGGAAATAGGAAGGCTTTACTCACCCTTCAAAATAGTAAACTGAGACTCCTCTAGGACAACCAAGTACTAGAAATCATGACCACATGAGACCGACCCCACAACTGGTCATCCCTTTTCTGCTGGCTAAGCTTAGAGGGGCCTGGGTATTCAGGAAACTTCAGGTATCAGGAGACATAATACCTTCATCTGTAACCCCAAAGGCAAGTGGAGGAACATCTGCTGGTGTCTCATCCTGCCTGATTGGATTCCTAGCATCAGCCACCTCCTCTTCCACCCAAACCTCAAACCACATAGTTGGAACAGATCTCTGATAGGACTTGCAGACTACACCCTGAACCACTTTCATTGACCAGCTGTGCACTGCTTCCTAACCTGTTATTGATTTTCTTGGCATCAAACTTATGATTTGTTTTACATCCTCCTCCCGTCTCCCATGTTATCTTATGGCCTAGTCTAATTCTCAGATAAAATCTTACATTCAACCCCACCTCCCTGGCTTGTACTTTTCCTTTACCTCTTTAACAGCAGCTAGGACTTTCTGTGGCTATAGTGCTATTGGCTGTTATGGCAAGCACTGAGCCTGGGAGCTCCATCCTAGTTCAGGCCTTCAGAAGCAGTGATCTTAGTAAGTTCACAGCAGCCGCACAAGTAGTTAGGACCCCAGACCACCAGGTCAAGTATTTTATCTTGGGCAACCTAGTAGTGCCAGGAGTGTTCTACCATGCCGTGACCAGCATCCCACATGTATTCTGGAGCTATGAAGTGGAGATATATTTGGGTAGCAGGCTTAATTATACCTCAGCCCAGATGGTTTGGGTGACCTTCAGAGCAATCATCCTTGGCCACCCCAGAGTAGAATTCCCTGAGACCATACTTTCCTCAAAGCATTTAGATAATGCTGACAAAGGTGACTGTGGTCTCAGAGCAGGAGCTCCCTTAGAACCTTGTAATTAAAAAGTTTCTTAGCTTCATGAGCTGCTATTACCTTCTTTACAGAAGCCTGACTTGTCTCCATCTCCAGTACTACCCATGATCCAAACCATCACCATCTGTTTCCTGGACCACTGAAGTAACCTGACCAATCTCTTCACTACCATCATTGATCACCTATAATCTCTTCTCCATAAGTAGCCAGAGTGATCTTTTAAATACAAATCACGCCACAGCACTCCCATGTATAAATCGCTCCAATGTTTGTGGTTATATTAAAAAATAAAGGCCTCGTTTTTTTTGAATTATATATAAAGTACTTATGGAGGAAAGGATATAATGTCTGAATTATGTTTAATAATTCAGTGTGTCACAGGATACAAAATCAACATACAGAAATCTGTTGCATTTCTAATCACCAATAATGAAGCAGCAGAAAGAGAAATCAAGGAATCAATCCCATTTACCATTGCACCAAAACAAGTAAGATACCTAGAAATAAACCTAACCAAAGAAGTGAAAGACCTGTACTCTGAAAACTATAAAACATTGATGGAAGAAATTGAAGATGACACAAAGAAATGAAAAGATATTCCATGCTCTTGGATTGCATTGTTAAAATGTCTATACTCCCCAAAGTAGTTTACACATTTAATGCAATCCTTATCAAAATAACAACAACATCTTTTACAGAGCTAGAATAAACAATCCTAAAATTTGTATGAAACCACCAAAGACCCTGAATAGCCAAAGCAACCTCGACAAAGGAAGTAAGGCTGGAGACATCTCAATTCTGTATGAAGCTATTACAAAGTTATATTACAAAGCATTAGTGATCAAAATAGTATGGTACTGACACAAAAATAGACACAAGATCAATGGAACAGAATAAACCCCCCAGAAATGAACCCATAACTATATGGTCAATTGATCTTCAACAAAGCAGGAAAGAATATCCAATGGGGAAAAGACGGACTCTTCAAAAAATGGTGTTGGGAAAACTGGACAACTATACACAAAAGAATGAAACTGGATCACTTTCTTACACCATATACAAAAGTAAATTCAAAATAGATTAAAGAACTAAATGTGAGACATGAAACCATAAAAATCCTAGAGGAGAACACAGGCAGTAACCTCTTGGACATCAGCTGTAGCAACTTCTTTCTAGATATGTCTTCTGGGGGAAGAAAAGCAAAAGCAACAATAAACTATTGGGAGTACATAAAAATAAAAAGCTTCTGCACAGTTAAGGAAACAATCAACAAAGCTAAAAGGCAATCTATAGAATGGGAGAAGATATTTGCAAATGACATATCTGATAACGCGTTAGTAACTAAAATATATAAAGAACTTATACAACTCAACACACAAAAAACAAATAATCAATTAAAAATGGGCAGAAGACATGAACAGACATTGCTCCAAAGAAAACATACAGATGGCCAACAGACACATGAAAGGGTGCTCATCATCACTTACTGTCATGGAAATGCAATTCAAAACTACAATGAGATATCACCTCACACCTGTCAGAATGGCTAACATCAATTACAGAAGAAACAAGTGTTGGCGAGGACGTAGAGAAAAAGGAACCCTCATGCACTGTTGGTGGGAATGCAAACTGGTGCAGTCATTGTGGAAAACAGTATGAAGGGTCCCGCAAAAGTTAAAAATAGAACTACCTTATGATCCACTAATAACACTACTGGTTATTTACCCAAAGAACACAAAACCACTAATTCAAAGGTATACATGCACCCCTATGTTTATAGCAGTATTATTTACAATAGCCAAGATATGGAAGCAGCCCAAGTGTCCATTGATAGATAAATGGATAAAGAAGAAATGGTATGTGTGTGTATATATATGGATAAAGAAGAAATGGTGTGCATATATATATAATTTATATATTTATACATATGAATATTATTCATCCATAAAAAAGAATGAAATCTTGCCATTTGCAATGACTTGGATGGAGCTACAGAGTATAATGCTAATGTCAGAGAAAGACAAATGGCATATGATTTCACTCATATGTGAAACAAATGAGCAAAGGGAAAAAGGAGAGACACACCAAGTAACAAACTCTTAGTTATAGAGAACAAACTGATTATACCAGAGGGGAGGGGGTGAGGGATGGGTTAAATAGGTGATGGAGATTAAGGAGTGCACTTGTGATGGGCACCAGGTGAAGTATGGAAATATTGAATCATCATATTACACAGCTGAAACTAATATAACACTGTATGTTAACCAACTGGAATTAAAATAAAAACTTTTTAAAAGGGAATGTATGTAAAGCTAATTGAGTTTCTTTGGCCCAAAATAACCAAGGAATTTCAGGCAAAATGTGACAATTGCATTTCAAGTGTTCAGTAAAATCATTGCCCACACAAACAAACCAGAAGGATATAAATCAGCCCTCAAACCTCTAGAATTAATTGATTGTTTTCCCTAGAATAAAATAGTCATCATCCGGGCAACATATTGGTGTCTTGACACTTGTCATGCCCAGTGAACCTTGCGTGGAATTAGAGAACATCCGTCCGTGATAGTACAGGTATGCTGGGAGGCACTTTTGTTTGCATGCATTTTGCCCAAGAGAGAGTTTGAGAGGTGGTTGTTGTGGAAACTGTCTCAACTGGCAGGAATCAAAAAGTGAGAATTACTCCTGTCATTATCCAAAGAACCTCTGAATTAAAATTTGAGAAACGTTAATAAACATGGTGGGGTCCCTCTGGCCATAGTAGGATTAGGTAGAATGAGTATGTGGGCTGTCAAGTACATGCATATAATGCTATGAAGAGTATGCCTCTGGGCTCCCACCTACCTCCTTGATATTTTGAAGGGGACCCTATCTAACCATTGGAATCTGTTTGAGATCAGTGGCACGGGCCCAGATGGGTAGATAAGGGCTCAGTTTGCTGGTAAGCTAAGGACCACATTTGCTGATGGATAGGTGATGGGGGCAACACAGTACCCCAGACACAAAGGAAAAACACTATGACACGTACATAAGGCACTCAAGTGACTGTTCAGAAATCAGGTTTTGCTACATGTGAAAATTGCTATATTGCTGGACAGCAATTCTGTATCAGGTAGTGAACTGGTTAGAATACTTGCCACTTTACAAAGTACAACTGGAAATGGGAACGGAAGCTGGACCTATAATGTAATGATTTTCAAAACTCAAATGGCATCAGCATTGCCTGTAGGTGTTGTTGACTGAGACCCACTCGAGAATTTCTCATTGACTAGGTCTGGAGTGTGTCCAAGGATTTGGATTTCTAGCAGATTCCCAGGTGAATGCTGATGCTGCTGGCCTGGGGACCACATTTTGAGGATCACTGACACAATGCATCATATCAACATTTACCCATCAAGGAAGTAATTAGAATAGGGGACACTCCAAATTCAAAGCAGTAATGATAATGATCAGATTAGTTGTTTATTCTCAAACCTTCTGAAGAAAGGAGAGCATAGGAACAGATAGTAGGGTGTGCATGACACATTTTGAGGGGGATTCCATGACTACCTCAATCTTTGATGAGTGGGAAGCTTCAAAGCACCAGGAATTAGCAAGTCTCTACCCACAAAACATTGTCCAGATATTGCAGAGTTTAAGTCTTTGGAACGGGAAACCGTTTCTGTGACAGGAATGCTGCTAGTGATTTTCAGAAGAGGACACTCTCATTGTCTAACTGGAAGATCCAAAGACAGTCCCCTGAAAACATGTTGGGAAATTCTAACTCACTGAAGGAAGTGGCAGTACTCTTCTTTGCAAAGGTACCACTAGGATGCTTGTTCCTCATCACTCTTACTCCCTGTGAGGAAGAAGGGGTTCTTTTCACAACAAAAGTTATCCAACTCCTTCTCCCCAACTTCCTTCAGGGGAGAAGGAGGCCATTTATTACAATAATGCATTGTTTTTTTTTTCAGGAAAGAAAACAGATAGAAGCAATAGAGAGGCTTGTTGGTTTGGAAAGTACTTCGTCTGAAGAATGGGTGGCTCCCCTCTCCTCCTAGAGCTGAGAGACTTTCCTGCGGGTCTTGACCACTAGAAGCAGCAAATGGGTCCTGCCATCCTTGACCACAGAGGTAAGCAGAATAGGTCCATAACCCTGGGAGTGGAAGCAGGGGCAAAAGAGTAACAGAGAAAAGGAGGAGGATCCAGGGATGGGAGCCTTCTAGACACCTTTCTGAGGCAGACTCTGGATTAAAGCAGTATTAACTGGCAATAGGCGAGAAATGGTTTATACCATTTTCTAGATTTCAAATGTATTTAGGTTGGCCATAACTAAAATACTTTTTTAAAAAATCTTATAATTAATCCTACTCTTGTAAGTCATCATGGAATATAATTGCAGTGTTATATAGAGAAAGTGCTAAGTACAGGACCGGGCACAAAAAATAGCAGAAGCTATCATTTGTTAAGCACTGACTCTGTCCCAGACTCAGTACTAAGCACTTTCTCTACATTATCTCATTTCATTCTTCCAACAATCCCCTGAGGTAGACTGTAATATTTTACCAATGAGGAATTACAGCTCTGAGAGATGAAGTGACTTGAGAGAGAGAGAGATGGGAGTATTTGGCTGCAAAAAGAAGAGCAAATTAAATCTAAAGCAAGGAGAAGGAAGGAAATAATAAAGATTATAATGAAAATAAACAAAATAGGAAGTAGAAAAACAATAGAGAAAAGCAATGAAACCAAAAATTTGTTCTTTGAAAAGAACAACAAAATTGACAAAGCTTTGGCTAGACCGACTGAAATAAACAGAGGATTCAAATTAGTAAAATCAGGAATAACGGAGTATCACTACTGACCTTATAAATATGAAAGGGATTATAAGAAAATGGTACAGACAACTATATGCTGAGAAATAAGATAACTTAGATGAAATGGACAAATTTCTAGAAAGGTGAAAACTACCGAAATAAACATAGGAAGAAGTTGATAATCTGAACAGAACTATAACAAGTAAAGAGAGTGAACTAAAAACAACAAAAAGTCTCCCACAAAGAAAAGCAAAGGCCCAAATGGCTTCACTGGTGAATTTTACCAAAATGTTTAAAGACGAAAGAACACCAATCCTTTGCAACCTCTTCCAAAAAATAGAAGACTAGAGAACACTTCCCAACTCATCCTATGAGGGCAATATTGCCCTGATGATAAAACCAGACGAAGGCATCACAACAAAAGAAAACTACAGACCAATATCTCTTAATGAACATAGTGGCAAAATTCTCAACAAAATACTAGCCAATCTAATCCAGCAGCATTTAAAAAGGATTATCCACAATGACCCAGGGGACTTATCCCAGGAGTTTAAGATTGGTTCAACATATGAAAACCAATCAATGTAATATACCATATTAATAGAATAAGGGGGAAAATCTACATGTTTCTCTCAATAGATGCAGAAATAGCATTTGACAAAAATCCAACACCCTTTCATGATAAAAACATGAAACAAACTAGGAATAAAAGAGAACTTCCTCAACCTGATCATGTGTATATATGAAAAACACACAACATCAGAGTTAATAGTGAAAGACCAAAAGTTCATCTCCTAAGATCAGGAACAAAACAAGGATGCCTACTCTCACCACTTCTATTCAATGTTGTACTGGAAGTTTAAGCCAGGAACATTATATAAGAAAATGAAATAAAAGGAATCCAAATTGGGAAAAAAAGAAGTAAAACTGTATTTATTTATAGTTGACATGATCTTGAATATGGAAAATCCTATGAAATACATGGGGTGCCTGGGTGGCTCAGTTGGTTAAGTATCTGTCTTCTGCTCAGGTCATGATCTCACGGTCCTGGGATTGAGCCCCACGTCAGGCTCCCTGTTCAGCAAGGAGTCTGCTTCTCCTTCTGCCTCTCTCCCTCTCTCTCTCTCAAAAAATAAATAAATAAATAAATAAATAAATAAATAAATAAATAAATAAATCTTTTAAAAAGAAAAGAAAATCCTATGAAATACATATACACAAAACAACTATTAGATTTAAAAAATAAGTTCATTCTTTTGCATGTAGCTGTCTAATTTTCCCAGCACCATTTATTGAAGAGACTGTCTTTTTTCCACTGGATGTTTTTTCCTGCTTTATCAAAGATTAGTTGCCCAAAGAGCCGAGGGTCCATTTCTGGGTTCTCTGTTCTGTTCCATTGGTCTATGTGTCTGTTTTTGTGCCAGTACCATGCTGTCTTTGTGATCACAGCTCTGTAGTATAGCTTGAAGTCCAGCAACATCATGCCCCCAGCTTTGTTTTTCCTTTTCAACAATTCCTTGGAGATTCGGGGTCTTTTCTGGTTCCACACAAATTTAAGGGCTGTTTGTTCCAGTTCTTTGAAAAATGTCATCGGTATTTTGATTGGGATGGCATTGAAAGTGTAGATTGCTCTGGGTAGCATAGACATTTTAACTATGTTTATTCTTCCGGTCCATGAGCATGGAATATTTTTCCATCTTTTTGTGTCTTCCTCAATGTCTTTCAAGAGTGATTTGTAGTTTCTAGATCCTTTACATCTCTGGTTAAGTTAATTCTGATATAATGTATGATTTTTGGTGCTATTGTAAATGGAATGGATTCCCTAATTTCTCTTTCTTCAGTCTTATTGTTCGTGTATAGAAATGCAACTGATTTCTGAGCATTGATTTTGTATCCTGCCACATTATTGAATTGCTCTATAACTTCTAGTAGTTTGGGGGTGGATTCTTTTGGGTTTTCCATATAGAGTATCATGTCATCTGCGAAGAGAGACATTTTGACTTCTTCTTTGCTGATTTGAATACCTTTTATCCCTTTTTGTTGTCTGATTGCTGTTGCAAGGACTTCTAGTACTATGTTGAATAATAATGGCAAGAGTGGGCATCCACTCTGGAAAACAGTATGGAGGTCCCTTAAAAAGTTAAAAATTGAGCTACCCTATGACCCAGCCATTGCAATACTGGGTATTTACCCCAAAGATACAGACATAGTGAAGAGAAGGGCCATACGCACCCCAATGTTCATAGCAGCATTGTCCACAATAGCTACATCGTGGAAGGAGCTGAGATGCCCTTCAACAGATGACTGGATTAAGAGGCTGTGGTCCATATATACAATGGAATACTACTCAGCTATCAAAAAGAACGAGTTCTCAACATTTGCTGCAACATGGACGGCACTGGAGGAGATAATGCTAAGTGAAATATGTCAAGCAGAGAAAGACAATTATCATATCATTTCTCTCATCTATGGAACAGAAGAACTAGGATGATCGGTAGAAGAAAGGGATAAAGAAAGGGGGGGTAATCAGAAGAGGGAATGAAGCATGAGAGACTATGGACTCTGAGAAACAAACTGAGGGCTTCAGAGGGGCGGGGGTGGGGGAATGGGATAGACCAGTGATGGGTAGTAAGGAGGGCACGTATTGCATGGTGCACTGGGTGTTATAGGCAACTAATGAATCATGTAACTTTACATCAAAAACCAGGGAGGTACTGTATGGTGACTAACATAATATAATAAAAAAATTATTAAAATAAAAAAAGAAATAAAAAATAAGTTCAGCAAGTATATAAAAAATTAGGTGTATTTCTATACATCTGTAATGGGTAATCTAAAATGAAATTAAGAAAACGATCTTTTTTACAATAGTATAAATACTTAGGTATAAATTTAACTGAGGAAGTATAAGACTTGTACACTGAGAACTATAAAGCATTGCTGAAAGATGACAATACTCCCAAAGTAATCTACAAATTCCACCCAATCTCTATCAAACTCCCAACTGGGTTTTTTTTTTCAGAATTATACAAGCTGATCCTTAAAATCATACGGAAATGCAAGGGACTCAGAATAATAAAAACAATCTCGAATGGAAGAAAAAAAGATAAACGACTCACACTTCCTGATTTCAAAGCTTACTACAAAACTACAACAATCATGATAGTGTAGTACTGGCATAAAGATAGATATTGAGATCAATGGGATAGAATTGAGAGTCCAGAAATAAACCCTTGCATTTATGGTGAATTGATTTTCAGCAAGAGTGCCAAGACTATTCAATGAAGAAGGAATAGTGATTCAACAAATAATGCTGGAATAACTGACAATCCACATGCAAAACAATGAATTTGGACCCCTGCCACACAACATACACACAAATTAACTCCAAATGGATCATAAACCTAAATGTAAGAAGGAAAACTGTAAAATTCTTAGAAGAAAAACCCGAGTTATTCTCCATAACATCAGTTTAGGCAAACCCTTCTTTGATATGACACCAAGAGCACAAGTGACAAAATAAAACGTAGGTAAGTTGTACTTCATCAAAATTTTATTTTATTTTATTTTTTATAATAATATTTTTTATTATATTATGTTAGTCCCCATACAGTACATCCCTAGTTTTTGATGTAAAGTTCCATGATTCATTACTTGCGTATAACACCTAGTGCACCATGCAATACGTGCCCTCCTTAATACTTCATCAAAATTAAGAACTGTTTTGCTTCAAAGTATACTATCAAGAAAGTGAAGGATTGCCTGGGTGGCTCAGTCAGTTAAGCGTCTGCCTTGGGCTCAGGTCATGATCCCAGCATCCTGGGATTGAGTCCTTCATAGGGCTCCTTGCTCAGTGTGTACTTGCTTCTCCCTCTGACTTTTGCTCCCCCTGCTTGTGCTCTCTCTCTCTCTCTCCCAATCAAATAAATAAATAAATAAAATCTTAAGAAAAAAGAAGGAAAATGAAAAGATAGCACACAGAATAGGAAAAAAATTTGCAAATTGGAGAAGGGACATGTACCTAGAATATATAAGGAAATTTTACAAATCAATAATTTAAAAAGTAATCAAAATTTGGGAAAGGATTTGAATAAACATTTGCCTAAAGACTGTTCACAAATTGTCATTAAGCACATGAAAAGATGCTCAACATGTTAGCCAGCATGGAGATGCAAATCAAAGCCACAATGAAAAAAAAAATGAAAAAATGAAAAAAAAAGAAGAAAAACCACAACGAAATACCACTTCATACCCACTAGGATGGCTGTAATCAAAAAGACAGATAATAACAAGTGTTGTAGAAAACGTGGAGAAATTGGAATCATCATCTTCTGCAGGTTAGAATGTAATGCAAAGTGATGCCACTACTGTAGAAGATACTGTGGTAGTTTTTCAGATAGTTTAACACAGAGTTACCATATAACCCAGCAATTTCATCCCTAAGTAATACACAAGAGAAATAAAAGCATATGTCCACAGAAAAACTGCAGACAAATGTTTATATAGCAGTATTCATAATAGCCCCAAATGGAAACAATCAAAATGCCCAATAACTGATGAATGAGTATATAAAATATGGAATATTATTTTGTAAGAAAAAGAAATGGAGTACTGATACATGCTACAATCTTGAAAACATTATGCTAAGTGAAAGAAGCCAGCCAGAAAAGGTCACATATTGTATGATTCCAATTACATGAAATATCCAGAGTAGGCAAATCAATAAAGACAGAACACAGACTGGTGATTGCCAGGGGCTGCAGGGGTGAGAAGGACTCTTTCCTTGGCCAAACTTTAGTCAACCTCTTCTAAGCCCTTTACTCAACTAGGACTTGTCCTTGGGCCTTGTTCTCAGGCCTATATAGCCTAGTTTTAGCAAGAATCCTGTTAAGACAGTTTGTGAAAATCCCCTACTCTAGAAATCTGATCACCCTTGATATCAAATTCTCAATTCCCTACTGTCCCCCAGGTGATTTCTGATTACCTTAGTCAGCCTTCAGCAAGAATACAATTTGGCAAAAATCTCCCTACCCCTGTTGTCACCTCTTAGTAATTTTCCATCCACCAACCATGCCCCTCCCCAACCTGCTCCTTTGCTATAAATCCCTACTTGTCTTAGCTGTATTTGGAATTGAGTCTTCTTCTATACGGAGATCTTTTTTCCCATATTGCCGTAGTTCTGAATAAAAATCTGTTTTTACTGTTTTAACCGCTGTCTGGCTTTTTTTTTTTTTTTAACAGTGGTTGGGTTGGGAATGGGGAGTGATTGCCAATGGGTATGGAGTTTCTTTTTGAGATGACGAAAATGTTTTAAAATTGATAGTAGTGATTGTTGCACAGCTCTTTGTACACACTAAAACCCACTTAATTGTATACTTTAAATGGTTGAATTGTATGGTATGTGAATTATATTTCAATAAAGATGTTAAAAAATTGACAGTGTCTGGAATTGAACCCAGGTCTAGCTAACTCTAAAGCTCACACTCTTCATAAGACTGTTCGGCCCCCATCCTGGATGTGCTTGATAAATGCACTGCTGTCATTAGAGCTACTGTTCTGATTACTCAGTGGAAGAAGTGTTCATGACTGAGAAGATCACTTGGAAGGGCTTTAGAAGTTCATGGACTTGAGCAGCAACCACCACAGCCCAGAGCAGTTGCCAGCTGCTGCAAAGCAAGCCTGTATTCCCCAGGGATTCTATCAGATTTTAACTATGAGGGGAAGCCAGAACTGCTGACTGACACTTGTCAACCTGGGGACACAGAGCTCTTCAGTGACTTCTCATTTCAGGACCTGGGAAATGTCACTCGACTGGGTCTTGCCTACAAGCCTCTCATCACCAAATGCAGGCCATCCTCTGTGCTCTCTGGGTGCTGGCAGAGTTCCAGGACCAGCTACCACAGACCTAGAAATGACTGAAGGCAGAAATGATGTTTGGCATCACCCCAGTTGTACTACATGGCTCCTGGTAAGACTGAAGCCAGCACCTCCACCTGTGTCACCACAGCAGCCTGGTGGATGCCTGAGGCTTGTTCATCCTGGCTAGCCAGGACATCAGGCAAGAAGCCTATGGCATGGCACTCTCTTATCAGAGACATGAGGCTAAGAGAAAGAGAAAAAGTTGTGTCTAGACAACCAGGAGGACCACTACACTTATCCCTAAACCCCAAATTCCCACAGGGACAGAGGCCATCTAAAGAATCTTGACTCCTTTCCCTTAAGTCATTATGTCACCCTTCCCAGACAATTTCCGCAAAAATGGCCTTTCCCTTCCCTAGCACAAGACTTCTGTGGCCTTGGGTCCCTTGTAACAACAGCAACTATTGATTGGCCCCTTGCTATGTGCCAGCTACTCTGCCAAGTCCTTATGTTTCTTATCTCATCTAATGCACTTTAACATTACCAGAGATACGGTGGCCCCATTTTGAAGAAAAGGAATCTGAGACATAGAGAGGCTAAGTAACTCACCCAGGTTTGCAAAGCTGAGTGGTCGAACTGGGCTTTGCATTCTGGCAGTCTGGCTTCAAACCCATGTTCTGAGTCACTTCTCTACCATCTATATCATTGACCAGGTACCTACGTGGTGACCCTCTTTAGGAAGGAGCGTCAAGAAAGGTACAAATGCTTTTTGTACTGTTAACCAAGCCCAAGTGTGAAGCCAGCATGGAGACAACTTCAGGGGTTCCACCACAAGGAGGGCCACTGACCCACCCACCGCCCCACAGCTTATTGACTCAGAACAGCCTGTTCCACAGTCCATATCTGCTGCAATTATGATCCTCTGACCCTGCCATGGTCCATCTCAGCTGTCTGTTGTGAAGCCAGATGCAGCAGGCCAGAACTCAGAGGGGCATCATATGCCAATGCTCTGGCCCAAAGCATCACCAACAACAGGCACACTAATCTGTCACTTTTAGGTTTCCTCAGCCCCAGGGCCCCTGCAGCCCACCAGAGGGCACTGTGATTACTTAAGTGACATACTACCAAGCTGGGGGAGTGGGGGATTCCCCAGAGGTTTTAGCTCACTTCAAGCTAGCTTCACCAGGCAAACCCAGAAAAACTCTGCCTTTTCTTGCCCCTGTCTCTCACCCATACACAAGGGTAAGCACCTGAGGACTCCAAGCGCAGGATAACTCTTTTTAGTAGCTGCCTTACTCTGTTGTAAGGACAAACACAGGTATACAAGAAATAGCCAATTTCCTTATTTTTCATTAAATCAATCAAAATCTGATTTTTATTCTCACCTCCTGGGCTCTTGGGAAATTTAATCTCATTTATTAACAGATATTTTCTCCTATCACAGAGTTAGGCAAATCCTGGGGTCAAATGTGAAGCAAAAGTTTTGATGAGACCCTTCTCACCAGTCATTGGTCCATGCACACAGCAAGCCTTTATTCTAAATTGGACATTGCCTCATTTTAACTGGTGGACAGCATGCCCTTCCAGTCATTAAGTATTCCATCACCACTTTTGGGTTATAGGAGCCAGGTGAAATTCCAGCTTCTTTAGTTTTGTCCCAAGGTTTTCCTGGGCCTGCTTCCTGCCACTTTTCCCAGTCTTATCTTCTGCTATACCCTCCCTTGCACCTTATGTTCCAACAACACTAAACTACACAGAGTTGCCTGACTATAGCATGCTACTCTCACCTCACCTCACCTCACCCCTGCCTTTACTCTGTTACCTCTGCCTGGGTTGCCTCCTACACTGCTTCAGCGCAAGTGCGCCCTCCCTTGGGAAGCCTTCTCTATGCTAGTCTGCACAAGGTGATCCTTCATGTTCCCACACTTTTTTTTTAAGGTTTTATTTATTTATTTGACAGAGATAGAGACAGCCAGTGAGAGAGGGAACACAAGCAGGGGGAGCGGGAGAGGAAGAAGCAGGCTCATAGTGGAGGAGCCTGATGTGGGGCTCGATCCCACAATGCCGGGATCACGCCCTGAGCTGAAGGCAGACGCTTAACCACTGTGCCACCCAGGTGCCCCCCCACACTTTTTTTTTTTGCCTCCTTCTCTCATAGCGCTGAGTGCAGCATATTGTACTTGTCTGTTTTCATTATGTACTTTCTCACAGATCTGGGAGAAACCAGAGAGTGGAAACTACATTTGTATCTGTACCTATTTATACCTCCCACACCTTACTTAGGGCCTGACACACTGAGTTTTGACAAATAAATGAATGAATTATTAAATGGAATGAATGAGAGAGATGGGGCAGAGTTGAAGTCTAGAGAAGTTGAGAAGAAGCCCATAGTAATATCCCATGAATGGAGTTGTCTGATGTGGCTAGAAGGGTTTTTCCCCCTGTACCCTTCCTGGGACCCAACCATACCAAGCTGGGATGACAGAAGGGGACCTTTTGTGATGCAACTCAAAGAGGGGAAGATCAATATGAGATTCTTTTAGCAACATTACACATAGCGGGCAAGCTAAGAGGCAGTCTTGTCAGTGTGAAAGGCCTGATTGTCTTGTAATAGCTTGACAATGAAGCTGAACCAGTAAGGAATGCTTTCCTTCATCTCCCTTTCTTACCTGTAAGGGTCCAAAGCCCTTTCTAGCTCCACTCAGGGGCAAATGAGATAGATGCAACAGTATGAATGACAGCCCAACCCTAAGGCCAAGGAAGAGAAGAGATGAAATTTTGAGGGGCTAGGAAGTTTAAAAGGCTAAGGAGCCTCGGTTAGGGTGGGGGAGGAAGAAAGGGGTCCCAGAGGAGAGGCTCCTGGAGACAACTCTGTGGGTGGCCCTTAGAGGGGAGAACAAAGGCCTGCTAAAGCCATTGATTCAGACGGAGGAGCTAATCCCAAATTTGGGAGGGGGTGGTATGGAGGACTCTCCAAATTGCAAGAGGCAATGGGAGCTAGGAGTAAAGATCTATTCTTTACATTGTTCTGGACTCTCTGTGTATGATTGAGCAGGTAATAGTAAGACCTTTCTCCCCCCAGTAAAGGCCTATATTAGCCTACTCTTCTGATATTAAAAGGCATAATAACAGGGTTACATGACGTTGGTGGGGGGAGTGGGACAGAGCCCTCAGGGGATGGGCCCTATCCAGGATTGTTAAATTGTAATGTGGAGTCTAACTGCACCCAGAAAAAACCATGCTAAAGAACTGAGTCCAGGAATTGTCCCTGTGGCCTCTAAATTGTTAGCAAAATGGACCTGAGGCTTAAGAGAAAAAGTGGACGTAGCCCAGGAGATAATGGTGCCGGAGAGCCCATCCCGGTAGGAGAGGGGTGTGGTGGAGACAGCTGTGACCTCAGCATTAAAGTTTCTGGAGGAGGGTCACATTTGAAAAGAGGTGCTTTACCAAGGAGCTGGGAGCCTATTTGTGTTGAGAATTTTCTAGGCTGGTTCAAGCCTAAGATTTCCCTAAGGAAATCAGACAGAGACACAGAATTTTTATAGGCATTTGGTTTGCTTCTGGAGATATGAAGTTCTTCATAGTCCTTGAGAGATATGGTAGAATTCATTTTGAAAGAGCCAAACAGATATTGGAGCCAGTGGGACACAGGAGCCTGAGACAGGTGCCAGAACAAGGGATGCAGCCTGTGAACAAGGCATGCTACTGGGTACCAAAAGCTCTGAAGTTTGGTGGCCTGTTTGGGGATGGATATGCTGTAGGGGGCAGGAGGCAGTAAATCACCTCCTGAGAAAGGGGTTTGAGGAGTGGTTCAGATGTGCTGAAGAATACATATTTTTTTCTTAAAAGAAATGTCTTGGAGACTATGCTAAGGAGGCATGTCAGAAAGCTTCCAGGATCTCATTCATGAGGGGATACATGTGTTCAAAGTACAAAATCCTTCAGCAATGGATGGTGGTTGAATTTAATATAAGTCCTTTGGAGGAGAGAAAGTGCTGGGGAAGCATATGTCAAGTTCTTGGCCCCCTGGAAGAGAGGATCCATAGTTCTCTGTGTTGGATAAAACTAAATACCTACTTACATAAAGCAGTAGAGAGGAGGAGCCTAAAGCCCCATAAAGAATCAAGCATTGATCAAAACTGCTGAGTGGAGTTTCTCATAGCCAACTATGAGAGAAAAAACGAGGCTGCACAGTTGGCTTAAGGTATCTGACCACTGTAACACCAACCCTGAAATTTTAATGACTTGACATAATAAAATTTGAATGTTGTCTGCAGAGATGGGGGTTCTCTGCTCCTTGTTGTCATTCAGAGATCCAGCTTCATCCATGTTGCAATGCCAGCATCTTTACCACAGGTCCCCAGGTTGCAAGGGAGGAAGAGGACAGCGTGAGGAAGGCACACCTAATATTAACTAACTCAATTTGTGATACCTATCATTTCTGCTCACTTCCTATTGCTGCAAAAACCTATCATGTGACCTCATTTTGATGGAGGGACACTGGCAAATGTAGTCCCTAGCTGGGCAGTTGGATCCCAGCAAAACTTTATACTACGGAAGAGAAACACAGATTTATAGTGGACAGCTGACTGTCTCTGCCACAACCCACTGGAATTTTCCCTGTTGATACAATTACTTGCTGCTGTGAGATTGAAGTTGAAGTTATTATTATTAGAGATAACCTGGAACAACTCAGCCTACATTTTAGGCCCAAACTCAGGTTTTGGTGGTTGATGCAGAAATAGCTATGGAGAGGCATATGGTTGGCAGCTACATCATGGACAGTGTGGGTTAGGAACCTCTAAGCCTTACCTTAGATGGGAAAAAAGCTCCCAATCAATCTGAAGTGTCCACAGGTTGGAATCAGCTAAGTTATGGGCTACACAGAACTCACTCCTGTGTGGCTTCTCCAAGACCCTCTGGAATAGATTCCTAGCAAGTTCAGGCCCTATTCCCCAAGGCAAATGGGGGGGGGCAGATAAATATAAAAATAGAGAGAGACCCATGGCAATAATTTCATGGGCAACACCTGACCCAAGTAGAGTGGCCACTACTGGCCATCTACCCAACATCTTCTTCTCCACCACATATTTTCCTAACAGGTCTGACTGCAATAGTCCAGTAGTGGAAGTAGGGATATGAATGGTACTCTGGGTGAGAGGCTCGTTCATGAAGGGAATAGAGCTATGCTGTTGGATTGGGGTTTCCTTAGATCTGGTGTGAGTGAAGTGGGATGTTAACAAAGGCAGCTTGCAACAGTATTGCTGGGATAGAGTCAGAATGGATGCTTGAGAGGTCACAAGTTGGAAAATAAGAAAAAGCTTCGGAGCCAAAGGATGAGGTAAAGTTGGAAGCAGGGAGATAAACAATGAAGAATTTAGCCTGGAAAGTTGAAGGTAGGACAAGGTTGGGTATGAGGCCTGAGTGAAGGTAAGTCGTTCCAGACTAAGGCTGAACAGGGATTATTAGTTTCAATATCCTACTTAGGGGCTTCTCTGAGATTGGAGCAATGCCTTGCTGTGCAGCAAGTTTCAGGGGCTGACCACAGCAGTGTGGTATGTAATAGTGTTGTAACCTGGAGCCTGAGAGGACTCTGAAAACCTCTATAAACACCAAAACAAATCCAATCCACAATTACTGAATGACTGTTGTAGCAATAGATGGGAGGAGGCAATGGTGACTGACCAGTTTCTAAACGCCCTGCCTGTTTGGGGTGGCATTCTTAAGATAGGTCAAGAAGCCAAAGGGAGACAGGTAGTTCTCCTTCCAGCTCTCTTAACAGCTCTAGGCATGGTCATATGACCTGGACACAGCCAATCAGATTCTTCCACTGATGTCAAGAGATTTTTGTGATGGTTATATCAGAACCCAGAATTTGCTGGCATAGAGGTAAGTGTTCAGAGGTGGCATGTTAGTGACAACATGTAGCAGTCTGGTGTTAAGAGAGGCTCTTGGCTAGACCTCATCTCCCTTGTTTAATGATTAGATCCTGATCTTCTAGATGATTCTGTGAGCTATATCATTCCCACATGAGGAAGTCACCTAGAACTGTTTTTGGTGTGTGTAATCCAGAACTCTGACTGATATGATGTCTAGTCTCTCAAGATACATAAGATCCAGTCCTGGCCCTCATGGAGCTTGCAGTCTAACCTCTACTTTGAATACTTGTTAGAATGAAGTGTATGATGAAGAGCTAAATATGGTCTGGATGAGGAGACCAACAAATGACAAGTGAGGAAGTGATTTAGAAACAGTTCAAAATGAGGTTAAAGAAATAGGAAGTAACTGAATATTTAGTGAATTCCACAAATGACTCCATCTGTAGCAGCTCGGAATAGAGAGGTCAGGAGGCTGGTAAGATCAGGGAAGTGATGAGGTGGGATCTCAGCTAGGTCTTGGAAGCTGGGAAGGTTTGGGAGAAGCACTAGAAGGCTGCCTGCTCCCCCAGAAGTACAGGCCACACTGGTAGGAAGCAGTGACACCCAGAATCATCCTTTATGGTTCTCTAGTCCTTCCCATAGCACTCACATACACAGTATCTCTTTTAGGCCTCACAACACCATTGTAAGGGAAGTGGGACAGGGCTTTTCATTATTCCCTCTGCTTGTATGAGAGTCAAGATTCAAACGAGCCAGGTTATTTGTCTAAGGTCACAGAACCATAAAGCCACAGCATGAGAAGGAAGAATTAGATATGTTTCAATAACATCTCAATGGATGGGCTAAACCCATGCTCTATTTGCATACCTCAAGTATAGGTGTTCACTATATCCCTCTTTGTCAGCTCAGACTTCCAGAAAGTTCTTCCTTGTGTTGAACTGAAATGTGTGACCTGTTAACCCACCAGCACCATAGAACTGATCTATAGCAGAATAAGGACTAGAACTCATGTCCTTTGACTCTCAGTCTATGTCCTTTCAATTGTCCCTCACTGCAAATTGCTCATGGCCTTGTCCCCTCCCTCTTGCCCTCCTCCTGCCTAGACTGTGGATAACAGCTGGCTCTTGCCAGGGGGAGGTAAGTGGGAAAGACCAGAAGTTGGTAGGGCAGTCATGCAGTGGGAGTGAGGTGGCCAGCAGGGCGGCCTGGGCTCTGGTTGGCTCCATTGCCCTGAAAACAATTTGCTTGTCTGGCGTGTTAATTTGCTTTATGTCTTCCCTTATTAATCGCATTGTTTTGCACAGGCCTGTGAGCTTCAAATGTGTTTGTTATGACTTCAATTATGTGTGACTGACCATGGCCCCAGAAGTCTGGAAGCAGGATTTCCTCCCTCCCTTGCACTCCCAGATTCCAGAGGCTTCTTTGGTAGCCCCAGCCTGCTCCTCTTAGCAAGACTATAGAGGGGAGTGAGGCTCCCACTTTCTTCATTCGCAGGACCGGAGCCTTCATTTTATGGGCAAATAGGCTCCTTCAGGTAAAGCTCAAAAGGAGGGAAGGAAGGAACCTCCATCCCTTCTCCAAGATGTATACCTGCCCCTTCCAGGAGTGCAGGAAGACAAGAGTGACAGACATGCAAGGTACGAAATGACAAATCCTAAAAAACATGAGAAAGCAGCCCCCAAACACACTTTCACTTGTCAGCAAAATAATGAGTGTTTGAGTGGGAAATGGAGTGCCTTCCAATTGAAAAGAACTTAATAGAAACCAGCTCAAAATCATGTGAGCCTACTGAAGGCCCTGTTCCTTTGTAAAAAGCCAGATGGGGTCCATTATTTTTAAGTGTCTACTAGATGGAGGATATGACAGGGAGAAGGATGAGATTCCTCTTCCTGAAAGCCCAGATGAGGTTCAGCGTGCACTGGGGAAGGTACCCACTTGGCTCCTTCCCACCTTTCTGCAAGATGCCCACCAGGAATGTCCTGATGCCAAGAGCCAGGTCAAGTCCCAACCTGGGTCTCCTCACTGAGGCAGGTCAATTAGCACATCTGGTTTCCATTAGCCGTTTTCCCCCACCACCCCTCCTCCACTTCTCGGTGTCTCATTGTGTCTCATTGGTGACAGGCTGTTGGAGATGTCTTGACAAAAGCTTGCTCAGGGATTCTCAATATGTGTTGTCCCTTTGCTTGGTGTGCTAGTTTTCTTTTGCCCTCTGGGGTCTTTCCATAGTTAGTCGGTCTGTCAGTTTATCTGTCAGTCAGGCTTTCCATCAACCATCAGTCTCTAGTAGCCAGCAAGACAGTCTGTCAGTCAGACAGCCAGACAGTCCATCTGTTTGTCAACCACTCTTGGGCAGCTGGGCAATCAGCCAGTCAATCTGTCCATCTGTCCATCAGTCAGTGTCTTAGAAGGGGAGAGGGGACGTAGACCACAGGAAGGACACACACCACACCACATGGCCTAGGGGGAGCAGGGCTACCCTTGTTAGCCTAGTGTGTTATGAAGGCATAAATGCTAAGGAGGTAGCTGTTGAGAGGTGGTCAGAACCAGGGTAAGGCTAATTAGGGAAGGCTTCCTAGAGGAAAAGCACTTGAAAGGGATAAAAGAACTTTGATTGGACTGGGATTTTTAGCCCTGTCTTTGACTCCAACCAAAGCAGCTCAGGGTTTGACCCTGAACTAAGGGGTGAGGGACTGAGAACTGAGGACTTGGTTGTGCTATGAAGAGAACCCTACTCCTAGCTGTCTCTGATGAGCTGTGGGACCTCAAACAAGTTCTCTGAGCCACAGCTCCCCATCTGTGCCACTGAGGAACAAGTAGGGAGCAACAGTAGACCAGACAAGCCCTAAAGGCCCTTCCAGCTCTGGTGTGCCCTGGTTCTTTCTCAGGTTTGTGTCTGGGAGTAGAAAGGACTGTAATCCTGACACCTAACTTAGGCTCTCAACTAGGGTTTCTGGTCTGGATTAGTTTTCTGGACACAGGTCCTTCAAACGGAGGATACCAATCCTAACAGAAAAATGGACAGACATACAGACACACAGGTACATGTGCACAGATGTCTGTGTGGGAGACCCCTCAGCTAAACAGCAAATTGCAATGGTTGATCTGTCTGAGGGTAGATTTATCGGAGGCAGTTGTTCCTGGGTTGGGGTGTTGTAGAATGGGTGAGCCATTTCTGGGACTGGTAGAGGGGCAGGAAAGACCTGAGGAGTGGATTTGTCAAGAAGTTTGTGAGGGAGGAGGAAAGAGGCTTGTCAGCGAAAAAGGGAAAAGTGTCAGGACTCAAGATCTTACCCCTCCTTCCCAAGCCATCTTTTCTCTTCACCTCTGTATCCCCTCCCCAGGCTGTTGGCTGGGGGCATATCCAGTCTAGAGGTCTCTCAAGCACTGACCTCAAGGTCATAGGAAGGCTAGTATGGAAGGGCCCTTAGAAGCTATCCACCAAGTATACTAAAGCCCAGAGAGGGGACAAGACTTTCCCCTTAGAATACAGTGTAAAAATCACAGTAATAAATACATGAACAAAATGCTATGGGTGTACAGAGGAGGAATCAGCTGTCTGGAAAGGCTACACAGGGGTGCTGACAGTTGGCTTCAATCTTGAAAAATGAGTAGGAGAACAGCAGGTGTACAGGGAAAAGGATTCCAGGCAAAGAGAACCACAATGTACACAGGTACAGAACAGCAAATGTAAATGAGAGGAAATGGCAAACATAGTCTAAAAGACATAGAGAAAAATGGGCAGAGCAAAGGTAAGATAATGGATTGAAACTAGATTTTGAAGGAACTTAAAGACCAGGGTGGGAATTTGAGATTTATCTTGTAAGTATTGTGGACCTGTTGGTTTTTAAGCAGGGAGATCTCAGATTATTACCCTGTTTACTAGAGAAAGAGAGAGAGAGAGAGAGTGCAGGGGGAGGAGCAGGGGGAGAAGGAGAGAGAGAATCTCAAGCAGACTCTGCACTGAGTACGGAACCCGACACTGGGCTCTATCTCACGACCCTGAGATCATGACCTGAGTCAAAATGAAGAGTCAGATGCCCAACTGACTGAGCCACCCAGGAGCCCCAACAGATTACTTTTAATAATAATACAGATTACAGTAGATTTCATTAATGGAATCATTCTTGTCTGCAGGCTCAGGCGTCAGCCAGACTGGTTCAAATCCTGGCTCCTTACTAGTTGTGTGACTTTGGGCATGTTATGCAATTTTCAATGGCTCGGTTTCATCATCTGTGAAAACAGAGGTAATAATGCAGTTTTTTCATAGGGTTTTACTGAGGTAAAGCATGTAAAGTGCTTAAAAGAAAGCCTGGGTCATAGTAAGCACTCAATAAATGTCAGTTAAAAGTAATGATGGTGGTATCTTCTTTCATGCAAGAGGATTTTTGAGGCTCAGAGAGGTGAAGTCACTTGCCCAGGACCACACAGCCAGTTTGTAGCAGAGCTGGGTTTCAAAGCCAAAGTCCGGGCTAGGATTTGTGCCTTAAAAAATATCTCTGGAGGCCCCAGGAGGGATTGCCTGAAGTGAGGGAGACTGGAGCCCACACCATCATTGGGAGGCTGTTGCAACTGCCTGGGCCTGAAGATGCCGGTTGGAACCCAGGAGAGCCACTTCGCCCAAACAGGCTGTCATTTGGGAGCCTCTGAGGAGCTGGCCTGGCCCAGGGAAGAGCTGTTCTTTCCATCAGTGGGGCTGGGGAGGTTAATGGCATTCCCAGGAAGGGCCAGGGATTAGGGGGAGCCTGCACTGCAGAGCCAAATTCTTTCACCTCTAGTGAGTTTTCCAGAATTTCCCCCTCTGCCCCCCAGTGCCTGGCCCCAAGAAAAAAGAGAGGGGGATGGACTGAGACACTCCCCCTCCCCAGACCCACGGACCTGGCTGGAGGAGAGTGTGGCCCCCCACCGGGCTGGCCCTCTTCCCGGCTGTGGCTGTTCCGGCACAAGCTGTGGGAAAGGAGGAAGGCCCCAGCATGCTCTCTGGGGTGCAGGAGGGGAGGAAAAAGAGGTGGGGGCCAGGACCCTTCAGAGGCTGGACAATTAGAGAGAAGGCACATTCCAGGGGAATCCACATCTGGGATGAGCCTGAGCCAGGGCCAGCCTTATAATCCATTGCAGATGTGAGGGCCAGCAACAGATGTGGGCAGGACCTCCCTCATGGGCGGCTGAGGGGGGGGGGTTGGGTCTTGCAGGGGCAAGAAGATCAGGAGCAGCTCCCAGACACCACCAGGCAGCTCCTCTTGAGAGGTTGCTACCTGGCTGCAATTCCATGCACAAGTACCTTGCCAATGACAGCAGCCAGGCTGAGAGGCCACAGCTAGCCCAGGAGGCCTGGCTTCAACTATGTGTTTCTGGGAGCATAGCTTAGGCCAGGAGGCCACCAGCGCCCAGGATGGGCTTTTTGCTCCCCAAGAAAGCCTTATTTTCAGATGCCATTTGCTGGGCAGCAGTGGTTTCAATGGCCTCAAACCTGAGGAGGCAGGAATTTGGGACTCTGGGTCTAACTTGGACCAGCTCCAGCCTGTTTATCCTCCAGGGACTCTGGGTCTGACATTGCCAGGAGGAAGTCTAAAGGACGTGTCAGTGCCAGGAACTGATTTTCCTGGACCCAAGTGGGCAAGACTAGATAATGTCTAGTCCTCTGTGCCAGCCATGTGACCTGACAGTTGGCACTAGAACAGTGCCCTGCAGGAAGAAAGGAGGAACACAGCAAGGGCTCCCTTGTTGTTTGGTTTTGTGAAGGCCAGTCAGAGGCCTGGGGGTGGGGATGGAGGGAGTCTGGGGAGTATGAGGCAGGATATCCCTGGTCTCTGAGTGGGGATGTGTAATTGTTCCATCACCCAGCGTGTTTGTCAGGGCGCCTGCAATCAGAGAATCAACATCTTAGAAAGGCAGAATGGGGGACTTCCCCTGGTCCCTCCCAATCCCTTTGTGTCGCAGAGGAGAGAATGGAGGCTCAGAGAGAAGCACAAGTTTGCCCCAGGTTAGAGAGCCAGGGGCAGAGCTGAGCCAATAAGGCAGGGCTCTTGATTCCCAGCTGAGTCCTGTTTCTCACAGCCGGAGGCTACTTGGTAGAATGAATGGATGAGTAAGTAAGTGAGTGGATGAGTGAATGGAAAGGCTTGGCTGCTAGGGTGGAATTGTGGCCTGGCCAAAATTTTGTAGACACAGAGGGCATGTCCATTTCCAGCTTCTCAGCAACATATCGCTTGCTTGAAATAGGAATCCATCTTGCCCCCCTTTCTCTTGACCATGTCTCTCTCCTCACAGGCTCCAAAGAAGGGAAAGGATTCACCCCAGGTCACCCACCATGCCTAGGGCAGGGGAAGGATGGAAAGCCAGGTGTTCCTTGAGCCCCCACTCCTCACCTCCTTCTGCCAGAGCTGAAGACGACTTCCATCCATTTCACGGGCAAGGAAACCGGAGACAGGCCCAGAGGGGGCGCAAGACGGATTACGGGATGAGCTTTAAATCAGGCCTGGCAGGACACTGTGTGTAATGGATTCCTGTTGGCGGGAGCAGCATTTGTGGCCCCTTGGGTCTAGGCAGCCCCCAGAGCTATGTCACTCCAGACTAACGACAGGTGGCAGCAGAGGACCATGGTAGGCAGCCTAAGCCTCGTCTAGGAGGCTTGCCCAGCCCCCTTCCTCAGGCCTGAAGTTGGCTAGATTGGTACCCTGAGTGCATGTGGGGCCCTATGGCAGGGAGCCTGGGCTGAGATGCCTGGGGAACCCAGAGGTTGGGATACGTGGGTTTTCACTGAAAATCAGCGTCCTCAGCAAAGGCGAAAGGCAGAACAGAACATCTGAGAGGGAAGAAGTGGTGGTGGTGGGGGGGCTGCTGGACCCTAGGAGGGAGAGGAAACTGCAGAGAAAGAGAGACAAAGAGAGAGAGAGATGGAGATACAGAGAAATGGGCTGACCATTTACAGAAGAATAAATTCCATGGGCTATATCCACACACAAGTGCTGAAATCATGGAACTCTCCAGCAGGAAGGATCCTTAGAGGCCACTTAGTCCAAACCTTCCACCTTACACATGAGTATACTGAGACTCAGAGAAGATGTGATTTACTTGAGATCCCACAAGAAAATTTCCAGTAAGCAAGCCCCAGCCTGGTTCCTTCCCTGATTCCTGGACTTCAGTTCTTTTGTCCAAAAGCCACCTTGGACTGTATACTTAACTGCCCAACGATCTACCCAGTATTTGCCACTAAGTAGGAGAGACAGAAATTGAGACAGATACCTCAGACAGAGGCATAGGGAGGTAGTGAAAGAGGAGAAAGGGAAGGGGAGCAGGAAGGAGCAGAGTGAGACCTCAAAGGCAGGCGGGGCAAGGTTGTTCTGGGATCAACAAGCATATCTCCCAACTGGCCTGCCTTCTAGGGTCCCACCTGAAGTCAGGTAGCCAGCCAACTGTGAAGGACATTCAATCTTCCATATTGGACATTCTATCCCCCTCAGCCCAAGCCTAGTCCACTCCAGAACAGGGACCAGTTACATGAAAAAGGGGCCCAGGTCGGGCGCCTGGGTGGTTCAGTCAGTTGGGCATCTGACTATCAATTTTGGCTCAGGTCATTATCTCAGGGTTGTGTGGTCAAGCCCCGCCTTGGACTCTGTACTCAGCGGAGAGTCTGCTTGGGGTTCTCTTCCTCTCTCTCTGCCCCTCCCCCTGCCCTCTCTCTTAAATAAATAAAATCTTTAAAAAAAATAAAAGAAAAAGGGGCCCAGGTTGGATCCTAGAGCTGGAGAGAAGACCTTGATTTTCTTCTCCCTCTGTTGCCAGATCACTTTGCGATCACTGTTTGATTTTACCACATAGCATGGGCACATTGTTTTCTGACCAGGGCCCAGGCTCTGCCATCTGAGGCCTGCTGGTCTAAGATAGGACATCCGTGCTATGTCATCATCAACTCTAGTGACCATATTTTTCAAACTAAAAATCAGGCCAGATTGTCTAATGCATCATCCAATCACAGAACAGAATATTTTAAATTAAGCTTGTCCCTGGAAATCTGAGCCATCTGTTTACTGTCCTGTTACTCCACCCATTGGTTTTCCCTTCACACACAGGCCTGAAGATGCCCCCAGCTGCTAGCCAGGCCCTGGGGCTGAGAAATGAAGAAGGGGAAAGAAAGCTAATGTATACTGAGCTCTTGCCATGTGTCAGGCATTTTCTGTCCATTATCTCATTTACTTTCCAGGACAACCGTATGAGTAGGTACTCTTTTAATCTTCTTTTCACAGATGAGGAAACAATTTCAGACAGCTGGACTCACTAACCCAAGGTTACACAAGTATACCCAGCTACGTACAGACCCACGACCCTAATGTAAGGAGCTGAACTCCCCAGCAGAGAAAGCCCTAATAAAGAATGAAAGGAAGCATGGAACAGAAATGCCACCCTGAAAGCTAGTGGGAACTTGGATGTATTAACAGAGGTAAAGAGACAAAAATGAAGTAGGTTACAGACTTACCCTTCTCTGCCCTCTGGAATATGTGTCCAGTCTGGGCCCCGTACACTGACGGCACACTGGTGCCTGTCTACAGGGCAGTGAGGAGGTCGGGGAGCAGGTTAGAATCCATGTCCACAAGTAACAGTTGGAGGCACTGGGGCTATTAGGCCTGGAGGAGTGACTTCAGAGACTTCAGACCACACAAGGGGTATATATGTTTTATGTGGCTCCATGATAAGAGGTGGTAGTTATGGAGAGACAGACGTGGACTCAGTGCAAGGAAGAACTTTCTCAGAATCCAAATGATCTTGTCATAAAACTGGTTGTCTTGAGAGAGAGTGAGCTCTCCATTACTGGTGATGTGCAAACATGGTCGAGCTGAACATGTGGTCGAAAAGCTGCAAAGAAGGCTCAAGTTCTGGATCAGAGGTTAGACTGGATGCCCCCTAAGTTTACTGAAGTCCTGAAACTCCATGAATCTGTGATTCTGTGGGGGTTGGAACTGTCTAAGGTCACCCCCATGGAGATTCCATAACTTTCCTCCACTACTTTTTTTCAGTGCTTCACACCTTTTAAAACCAGAAAATCTTTTCTTAGGTTCCCACCTAAATTCCTCTTACTGGAGTCATTCTTAGTTCTGTATAGGACTGGCTGCTGAGAAGGGAAGGGTGGAGAAAGCAGCAAAGCAAGGCCACCGGAGACCTAGAGGAGAATCATTCACAAAGAGCAAATGTTAAGCAGACAGATGGCCAATGACGAAGGTGGAAGGAGTATTCAGAAAACATTACAGTTGAGATGTAAATGTACTTTTTCCTTAAGGATATTATCTTTTCTGATTGGTTTTGTGATTTAAATTGCTATCACTTGAAAAGTGGTGGGAGTGGTGAGTTGCTCACATCTTCATTATTTGGAATATGACATTAACCAACAACTCGGTAATGCTGAACATTTTCCTGCTGGTCAGGAAATCCTTTCTTAGGGCTAATCTAGATGTTAATTACAACACCACCAGACCATTGTTAAACATTAAATGTGCATAATGATCTATTAAGTAAGAGGTGCAGATTGTCAGGTGCCTGGAAGGTGTGTGAGACTGATGATAGTCCTGGTAGGTCCTGACAAGACCACTGGGATGTCCTGGACTAAGAAAGTTTTGACTGAAACGATGGATGGCCCCTTTCTGCTGAATCAAATCTTATTTTTCTCCATTTTCTCAGATCTTTATTACTTAGGTCAATATCAATCTACCAGAGATGTGTGCAGCCCCCAGAGAATGCTGGCCTGAGAGCTATCATCCCTGTCCTGGAGGCTCTAGCTAACTCTTAACATTTCTCTCCTCCATCACCTTAGAAATAAACCTTTTCCATCCTTATAACCAGCTATACTCAGGAAAGTGCCCTGACTCTGGCATTTTTTAAAAAGATTTTATTTATTTATTTGACAGAAAGAGAGACAGCCAGCGAGAGAGGGAACACAAGTAGGGGGAGCGGGAGAGGAAGAAGCAGGCTCCCAGCGGAGGAGCCTGATGTGGGGCTCGATCCCAGGATCCTGGGATCACACCCTGAGCTGAAGGCAGACGCTTAACGGCTGAGCCACCCAGACACCCCTGACTCTGGCATTTTTGACTGGAGTAGTTTATCCAACTGTGAGAAGCCTATGAAAGGCTGGGAAGTAGTGTAAAGAAAGCCTGCTCTACTTCTCGCAGGTTGTGTGTGGTTCTGGCTTACTATGTGATTAAGGCCAGGTTCTATTTTAGATCTGGACCTGTGGGTTTCTGTAAGAGATGCTCCTGTTTTGGAGGAAGACATAGGAGCTTGCTCTAGTGAGTGTTTATACAAATTCTAGCTGTGAGAGAGTGTCTTAGGTCAGGTTCCTGAGAAGTGGAGCCTGAAACAGGGATCAGGGCATGTGATTAATTGAGGCCATGCCCTTCTAGAAGAGTGCAAAAGTGAGGCAGGAAATCAGGATAGGGAAGAAGTAGTCTGGAAAGTATTCGGTCTCCAGTAAAAGTCTAGCCTTGACCTGATCTAGAGTGGATGTGGGAGTTCTGGAGCATGAATCACACAACAGTTATACCATCTTCAGAAAAGGGACTGGATTTTTGGTTTCCTGGATCAGTCGCTTATTGCCTCACCCCCGTGGGAAGCAGGTATAACCTCCCATGTAACTCTGGATTAGGTGGTTTCCGTTAGCCAAAGGCAACTCTCAGGTCTTGCCATTAGCCACAGTACTAAAGCAGCTAGGACTGGATGTACCAGCTGGAAAGGGGGATCTGTCCCCAGCACCAACTTCATCTACTACAGCATGGCTGCCATCTTAGGTTTCTAAAAGCCTCCTCTTTCTATGAGACACAAGGAATTCAGTCACCATGGCTCTGCCAATCAGCTGTGAGCTAGCTGTGTCTCACTGACCAGGGCTACTGGGAGGTTGTAAATGGAAGGGTTAGGAAGTTATCACTTGTGCAAGAATGAGATAAGAGTCCAAGTTCCTGGGTCGGGGAAGCCACATGGCTGAAATAGGCAGGGAGCTGGGGGAGAGATACCAGACAAAAGTGACACCAGAGTTGTGTCAGATCACTGGGAGTGTAGTGCTATCACTTCTAGTGGCAGGGTTGTGTGTGTGTGTGGGGGGGGGGGTCCACCAAGCTCATCAGCTTTTACACTGTGATTAAGCTGGAGTTAATCCAGATGAATTGTTTTATGTTGCATATAGTTTTATAAATTATAGGATTTCCTTTTCCTTCTCCTTGTTCATTTTCCTTGTGAAACTGTTGGTCAATATAAATGTGTTCAAGGAACCAAGGGAACAGCTTGGTACCCATCCTGGGTCTGGTATGTGGCCTGTGAATGATAGCAGCTAACACCTATTAAACACTTAATATGTACTGAGCACCTCCTGAGCACTTACTTTCAGACATTATTAGCTCATTGAGTTCTCCTAGCAGGATTTGGAGTTGTACTGTATATTGGTGAGGGTGGTGAGAAAAGGAGGTGTCAAAGATAACTCCTGGTTTCTGAATGAATGGTGGTGCCGTTATCTGAAATGAATAATAGAGAACACTTCTCTGGCCTCAGTCCTGTCTTCTTTAGACTGGAAAATTCTACTTTCTGTAAATGCTTCTTTGAGGGCCTGTTTTAAAAATTCTGGAACTTCTTAGAGATGCACTAGATCCTGACTGGGAAATTTCTGGATCACAGGAGATTTGCACATTTCTTTATTTCTTTAGTCCCTCTTTACTGACACAATTAGTGTGTCAAAATGACCAGGTTGCACTCAACCCATATGATTTCTCAGATGGACATCAACTTGTAAATTGTTCTGGAACAAGACCAAGGCTCTCTTCCTTTACCTCAACTCCAGCAAAATCCAGATCATGAAGATATGTAGAAAGATGTACTTTTGATACCTGGCCCCTTCCCTTAAAGAGAGTCACAAGAAAACTCCATTTTGACAGTAAATAGACAAGCAAGCACTTTTTAAAATTTCAAACATTAAAAAGTAATATGTATTGAGTGCTGAGCTAACCCATTCACACGGATTATTTTATTTATTTCTAAAATCTGTATGAAATAGGTAGTTGTGTCCATTAGGATGCCTTTAGCTGAAAGTAAAAGAAACCATGATACAAACTGGCTTAAACAATTAGGAAATTTGTCCTCAAATAACAGGATGTCCAGAGATAGAGCAGATCTAAAGCATGGCAAAAATCAATGACTCAACAACGACCTCAGAGAACTTGGATCTTTTCATCTCTTGGTTCACCATCCTCAGGAAAACTTGTGCTTAAGGTAGTTCCAAACATCACTTCCAGGCATAACATCAACTGAAGGAAAGGAAAAACTTTCTTTGTCTCCTTAGGAGGAAGGAAATCTTTCCCAGAATTCTCCAGATAGACTTCCCTTCATATTCCATTGGCCAGGAATGAGCCACATTTTTCATTTCTGAACCAATTACTAGCAAGGAGAATGGAAAATACATGATTGGATTAGTTCACTTATTTGAGATGGAAGGAAGGACACTAAAATACTACCATGTTCCCATTCTACAGAAGAGGAGACTAAGGCTCACTGAGATGAAGTAACGGAGCAACTTGTCCAAAGTAACATATCCAGTAAGTGACAGAGCTGAGTTATAAATATAGTACTTCCCTATTTGCTGTACTTATTAATTACTAAATACTTGTTAATTGCTAAGAGCTTACTGAAGTTATACAAGGAATCCTTATTATGCAAGTATTCATTTTCCAAGTCCCTGCAGTCAGAAGGTTGGGTAGCAAAGCAAGAGACCATTAAGATATTCACTATTGAACTGGCCAATCATTAAATTACTCTGGCATCCCTCCCAGATTAACAGTAGCATCTAGATCAGTCTTTTCTGGTTGTTGGGTATTATAAACATCAGAGAATAAAGAACAAATTCAATGCCAATCAGTTTGCAAAGTGAAACTACAAATATGAGAAAAGATTCAGGAGTTCATGAAGTCAAGAAAAGTGATACTGGAAAACTGCTGGAATCTCAGAAAAGCCATGGACACATGAGAGCCTGGCAGAATTAGATCAGTTAACAGTTAAAGAAAAACGAGCCATCAAGTATGAGAACAAGATAAAGGCTTTAAAGGATAATGATTTGACTCACAAATTCTTAAGAGATATCCTTGGGAAAGCCAAAGTCCTTGGATTGTTTTGTTATAAAATTATCTTTATGATCATGCTATGTAAAGCAAAATAAAAATGTTATTCCATGCTGTCATTCAGTTTTGTCAAAAAAATCATACTATAAATCAACTAATGCTTGAGCGATTCTTTGCTTGATCTAAGAAATAGAACAGAGCTGCAATTGCAGCCTAAATTTGTGAAATATGAGATAAACTTCTTGTTATAATTGTTTATTTTGTTATCTGTGACAAATTCAAATAAACTTTTTAAAAAAGTTTTTATTTAAATCCCAGTTAGTTAACTTAGAGTGTAATGATAGTTTCAGGTGTACAATATAATGATTCAACACTTCCATACTACACCCAGTGCTCATCACAACAAATGTAGTCCTAAATCCCCATCACTTTTAAAAAATATTTTACTGTGACAGTTTAAACAGATTCACCTTAAGCGGAATCCACCCCCCCCATATCAATTATCTGCAGATAAAGAAGATCTCCTATAGAACGCTAAGGTCACCCTGGGATCAAATCAATCTCACTCAGCCACTCACTAGTTTTTTGGCTTTGGCCAAGTTTCTCAGCTTTTCTAAGCCCATGTTTCTTCTTTCTCATCTGTAAAATGAGGAAACTTCATAAGGTTATTATAAAGATTAAATTACACTACTCATATAAAGCACTTACCTTAGTCCTTCACACATATTACTTACTCAAGGAATGTTAGCTGTTGTGATGTTGTTAAAGTGATTGTGTGGAATGACAGCAAAACCATGGGTTTCGAGTCTGTCAGACCCTGAATTCTAATTCTGACTCAGTCATTTCCTTATTATGTGATCTGGAACAAGCCACTTCCCCTTTCTGGGCCTCAGTGATCTTACCTAGAAATTAGAGTGTGTAGGATTGCCCTGACAGTTAAATAAGATAACTGATGCCCAGTAGTCACTGTCACTTGACAAGTAACAGTTTTTATTTATCTGTGTTGAATATTGTATCCAGTGTTTTGTGCAATTGTATATGTGTCTGTCAGGAAGACAGGTATAATAAATGTAAGGGGTTCCTGTCCCCAAAGCGCTCTATCTCATGAAGAAAGCTGCTAACATGCTATGTGCCAGCTACATGCCCTCTTTGGGCCTCAGTTTTCCTTTCTGTAGTAGTAAGTCTTTAAACTAATTGATCTCTAAGGTTCTCAAGCTCTGAGAATCTATATAGGCATGTGGATTCCTGAAATAAGTATAAAGAAAGCCAAGGCAACTTGGTTCCAAGCATGACATACTGGAGTTCATAAAGAGGTCCTTCAGGAACTCATAGGAGGGAAGGGAATGTCGTCCAATGGAACGAGTACTGGCTTTGGGGCCAGACAGACCTGGATTTAAATCCCAGCTCTTCTACTTGCTAGCTGGATTTCCTTGAACCATGAACTTCTCCATTCTGAGCCTCAGTCTCCTCCTCTGTAAAATGGGGCTTAAATGCTCTACTTATAAGGATATGGTGAGAAATAATTAAGCCCACATATTTGGAAGTGTCCTGTATGCAGTAGGTGCTTTGCTTCTTGCTTAAGGAGACTTCCTGGAGATTTGGGAACTTGAGTCAGGAGTTTTTGGTGGGAATAAAGCTGCTGGAGAACTGGGTACAGTTGGGCAGAATAGCAGAGAATGGCCTTTTGGCAGATGCCTTTATTGGGAGGGCAAAATGCCAGGCTCTGACAGGGCAAGCCCAGGTACCCTGAGGTCCACGAAGAAGCCGTCCCCTTGCCAACCTCTGCCTGGGATTCTCATCAAGGCCTAGAGGGAAAAAAAAAAACCAAAATGAAATATATATTTATAACAATAATAATAATTATTCTTTCACCAATTTTCTCTTCCTCCGATGGAGTCTGGCAAGGACTACAGAGCAGGAAAACTGCTAAAGTTGAGAGTAATGGTGCCCCCAGGACAAATAAAGAGGGAACTTCAAACCAGCAGATGCTGCTGAAAACCCCAACACAGGAAATATCTGCAGAATGAATTGAGAATTTATGGGGGTTTGGGTTTTCAGGATTTATAAGTAAGTTCCATGAGCAGAGGAGGGAGATGAAGGAGAGAGAGTAGGACAGGGCAAGAGGAGTGGGCTCGGGGCAAAGGCTGGCTGTTCCTCCACCTCTCACCAAGCAGATCTGGGTCAGTGGGGTGCTCCAAAGACAACAGCGGCCTGGGCAGATTGAGCTGAGCTGGGGCAGAGCCTAGTGTGTCCCATGGCCCTGGCATCACCCTCATGGGGGCTGGTGTCTGGGTGGAGGTGGACATGTGGGCCTATGGGCAAATGTGCATAGGCAAGAAAGGCCATCTGATAATGATGGTGATAATCAGTAGGCCGACCATCAGCAAGGCCTTCCTGGGGTTCAGGCTTAGAGGCTTCCCTAGGCCTTTCCCAACTTTAGGCATATCAGAGTCAGGTAAGGAAAGGTATGTCCAGAGTGTGAAAGTAGGTCAAGCCAAGGACTCTGGAAGGAATGAGTGAGGATGGCATTCCTGCAGGCTCCTGGGATTCCATTTGCTGAACCCACATATCTTTAGCAGCCCAATCCCTCTGGGGGCCTTAATTTTCCCACCTGTAAAATAGCAGGGTTGGGGTTTAGACTGTAGTACACAATGGGCTTGTTATTGAAGTGTTGGTAGTGGGGAGGTGTGGGACCAGGGAAGTGGAACACTAGGCTACAGTGTCTAGTGGGGCAGAGGGAGAATAGAGAGGGGTGCTTGCCCAAGCAAAGGTGCACCTTGAAGGTGCTGACAATTTTCAGAGCCCCAGGGGCTCTGAAAAACTTTTTCCTACCACCTTGGGTATGGCACTATGAGTTCAGACTGCATTAGGCCACCCTGGGTGCAGGCCCTTTAAATATACTAAAGGACCCTAAAAGTTTTCCATTTCTGGTCTCTGCCCAAAGGGGGATTTGGGAGGAAAGCCATTCGGCTGCATTTAGAGGTTAGTGATACTTGGAAAGTGTATGTTCATCCAGCTTCTGGAAACGGAGACCCTTTGCTTCTTTACTGGAACAAAACCCCAGCCACAGGCAAAATGAAGAGGTGCTCAGAGGAGGGCGAGAGGGGAGTAGGGTGAGGACTGGCCAGAGGCAAAACTTCCTCAGGTCTCTCTGGAGGAATACCATGAGATGGGCCTTACCATGGTCATTCAGGGCTTGCTGAATAAGAGGGAACTTTCTCAATCAGCCCACTTGTCCTCAGGAGGCCAGAAACACAGGTCTGCCTTGGGAGAGAGTGAGCACCCTGTTTTTGAGGGTTTAAGCCACAGCCCAACAATCACTGTCATTGGGAATGCTATTGAAAGCATGTCTTCATTAAATTGGGGATTGGTAAGAAAGCTAGTGTACATTTAAGATGTCTTTCAGCCCAGTAGCCCTATGATTTGCTGAATTCAACTGTTGTGTGACTTTGGATGACTTGTTCCCATTTCCAGGCATCTGTCTCCCCATCTGTAAAATGGAATTGGATGGACTTTGTTGTCTAAGGATCTTTCTGGTTATGGCATTCCCCTACACCATGACTTTAGTCTTTGGAGTGCAGGAGGGGAAAGGCTCACAGAGCAGAGGTTCCTGCCCTTTTTCTTGCCAAACCCAGACTCCAACCTGCCTCTGTGAGTTTCCCTGTGGCCAACTCACTAATTCTTCATAAAAGTGTGGAGCAGTAAATGTCCCCAATTCGAGGCCAGGCTGTTGTCAGGGTCAGCCCAGAAAAGAGTGAGGAAATGAACACACACTAGCAGTCCCCTTTTGGAGAGAGAATCACCCCAAGGGGCCTGGAAGCATAGAGTCCTTGCCCAGTCTGAGCTGCTGCCTGCCCATTCCAGAGATTGCTGTAGCTTTATAGTAAGCTTTGAAATTAGAAAGTGTGAGTCTTCTAAATTTGCTTTTATTTTTCAAGGTTTTTGGCTATATGGGGTCCCTTGCAATTCCATATAAATTTCTTGAGGATTGGCCTTTCCATTTTAGCAGAAAGCCATTGGAATTTGATATAGAGCATTGAATCTGCAGATCACAATCAGGTAGTATCAAGATCTTAACAATATTAAGACTTCTAATTCATGAACACAAGACGTTTTCTCATCTATTTAGGTCTTCTTTAATTTCTTTCAACAATGTTGTATAATTTTTATTGTAAGTCTTTCACCTCCTTGGTTAAATTTATTCCCACAAATTTTATTCTTTTGAATACTGTTTTAAATGGAACCGTTTTCTTAATTTCCTCTTCAGATTGTTCATTTTGGGTATATAGAAATACAACTGATTTTTACATATTGAAATTGTATGCTGCAATATTGCTAAATTTGTTTACTAACACTAGTGGTTTTTTGTGGTCGATTCTTTGGGATTTTCTATGTATAGGATTATGTCACCTATGAATAGAAACAGTTTTACTTTTTTTTTTTTTTCAAATTTGAGTGCCTTTTATTTCTTTTTCTTGCCTAATTGCTCTGGCTAGAACTTCCGGTACAATGTAGAATACCTGTGGTAGAAGTAGCCATGTTCCCGATCTTAGGGGAAAAACTTTCAGTACATCAACATTGACATACTTGTTGTGGGTTTTTCATATATGGCTTTATCGTGTTAAGAAAATTCCCTTCTCTTCCTAGTTTTCTGATTGTTTGTGTCATGAAAGTGTGTTGGATTTCGTCAAATGCTTTTTTCCTTGCACTTTTCCATCAATTGAGATATTCTCTCTCTCTCTCTCTCTATTTCATTCTGTTAATATGCTATATTACACTAATTGATTTTCTTAAAGATTTTCTTTATTTATTTGACAGAGAGAGACAGCCAGCGAGAGAGAGAACACAAGCAGGGGGAGTGGGAGAGGAAGAAGCAGGCTTCCAGCGGAGGAGCCCGACATGGGGCTCGGTGCCAGAATGCCGGGATCACACCCTGAGCCAAAGGCAGACGCTTAACGACTGAGCCACCCAGGCGCCCCTACACTAATTGATTTTCTTATGTTGAACCTTCCTTATGTTTCTCAGATAAATCTCTCTTAGTCATTGTGTATAATCTTTTCTACACGTTGTTGGATTTATTTTGCTAGTGTTTTGTTGAGGATTATATTAGTCTATAATTTTCTCTTCTTGTGATGTCTTTATCTGGCTTTGGTATCAAAGTAATTCTGGCTTCATAGAATGACTTGGGAAGTGTTCCTTTCTCTTCAATTTTTTGGAAGAATTTTAGAAGTATTGGTATTAAGTCTTCTTTAAATATTTGGTAGAATTCACCAGTGAAACTATGCGGTTCTGTGCTTTTCATTGTTGAGAGGTTTTTGTTTGTTTGCGTGCTTGTTTTATTTTATTTTTTTTAATAATAATTTTTTATTATGTTATGTTAGTCACCATACAGTACATCCTTAGTTTTTGATGTAGTGTTCCATGATTCATTATTTGTGTATAATATATGCTTGCTTGTTTTAAACAAATTACTGGTTCAATCTCTTTACTTATAGGTCTATTGAGACTTTTTATTTCTTCTTCAGTCAGCTTTAGTAATTTGTGTGTTTCTAGGAATTTGTCCCTGCCCTCTAGTTTATCGAATTTGTTAGTATACAGTTGTTCATAGTATTCTCTTTAATTATATCATTCCACTGCCTTCTTATCTCCATGGTTTCTGATAAGAAATTAAGTGATAGTCTTATTGAGTATCTTTTGTATGTTATAAGTCACTTCTCTCTTGCTGCTTTCAAGATCTTTGTTTAGGCCTTCAACAGTTTGGAGCTTGCTGAGTTTCTTGGATGTGTAGACATTAGCATTTCACCAAGTTCGGGACGTTTTCAGCCATTATTTCTTCAAATAATCTTTCTGTCCCTTTTTATCTCTCTTCTCCTTCTAGGACTCCCATAGTGTGTATGCTGCTCTGGTTGATGGTGTCCTACAGGTCTCTTGGGGTCTGTTTACTTTTCTTCATTTTTTTTCTTTCTGCTCCTCAGACTGGATAATTTCAATTACCCAGTGTTCAAGTTCACAAATATTTTTTTTCTGCTCGTTTGCATCTATTGTTGAACCCCCCCCCCAGTGAATTTTTAATTTCAGTTATTATACTCTTGGGGATGAATTTCTATTTTCTTCATATAATTTCTATCTTATTGAGATCCTCATTTTGTTCATACATTGTTTTTCTGGTTTCCTTTAGTTCTCTGCCCATAGTTTCCATTAGCCCTTTGAGTATATTTAAGACAGTTGATTTAAAGTCTTTGTCTAGTAAGTCTAAAATTTAAGATTCCTTTTTTTTCCCCCTTTGAATGGGTCATATTTTTTTCTCTTTGTATGCATTTGTGATATTTGTTGAAAAGTGCACATTTCAATATTATAATGTTGTTATCCTGTAATCAGATTCTCCTCTTCCCCAGCGTTTGCTGTTCTTGATTGTTAAAGGTTGTAATTCTCCATTTATTTAGTACATTTTCCAAGCTATTTTTGCAAAGACCATATTTGTTGTCACATACGGCTACCGAAGTCTCTGTTCCTTTGCCTTGTGTTCAGCTAGTGTTTTGACAGAGAGTTCCCTGAAAAGCAGGAGCATTTTAATGTGGCCTTTTCTCTTGATTCAATGTTTGCTTGGTTGCTATATACATTTGACTCTTTTCCAGAGTTCTGGCAAAGTTGATACTGATGGTTTCTGTGTGCTTTTTGATGTTTCCATGGAGGGATGGGTTTGGAGCTGCCTACTCTGCCATTTTCCCAATGTCACTTGGGTCTTTCCTTCTTGCCCATAGGTACCAGACAGTAGGGGTGGTGTCTCCAGCCTGGATATCCTTGGCCATAGGAAAAGCTGGTACCCTGTTGCTCTGTGCAGGGCAAAACCTCCATGTGTTGTGGCTAGTCTGAAGCAGGGTGGTTTTTCTGGCAGCAGGTGAGATGGTTTAAAGGATTTGAGTCAGACTCCTAGAGAATTGCTGGAATGCAGAGCTGCCTGGAGAAAGGGAAGGATGAGATCATGATAATACTTGTAATAACAGCTACCATTTAGGGAGGGCTGACCGCATGCCAGGTGCTGGCCTAAGTACTTTGCATGTACTCTCTCATTTCTTCCTCCTGGCAGACTACTAGGATTACCATCACTGAAGCCAGGGAAGGTAAGACACTGCCCAAAGGTACACAATAAAGCTGGGTTTGAACCCCAAGTCTATTTGACTTTAAGGCCTCTTGATTGTAATTAAATGCTTCCTTTTTGAATCTCATGGGATTTGCACTTCGAACTCAGAGACCCTGGCCACCTGTCCTATGGCCTCTCACTAGAGGAGAGGGAATTCTGTGGTTCACATTTACTTCAGTTGCTGTAATTTTTGGTTCTGGAATTTCTGCTTTTATAACATCTATAACTTTATTGATATTCTCATTCATACATCATATTCTTGGTTTCCTTTAATTCTTCATGCATGATTTTCTTTAGCTCTTTTAGCATATTTGAGAGTTGATTTAAAGTCTGTGACTCACTGCTGCCCTGGGCAGATTCCTAGAAGCTAACAGCTAAGTGCCATGTTCCTTTACTCCCTTCATCTCCTGCCTCCCATACCACCATATGCTAACATCACAAAAATGAAGAGGATTTGAGTTATTCAACCTGAAGAGGGGGAAATAGTTGCTCTCTGCTTCCATTGAGGACAGAACCAGAAAACTCTGGTAGAAACTGCAATGGTCATTTTAATAATTAGTAATTTCTAGTGCCAGGCACTGTGTTCATTATATCTATTATCTCATTTACCCCTTACAACAGCTCACAAGGTAGGTGCAATTTTTCCCATCTTAGAGATGAGGAAATTAAAACTTAGAAGAGTTAAATAACTTGCCTAAAGTCACACGGTTTATAAGCAACAGGATTTCATTCATCCATTCGATCATCATTAGGTACCTACCAAGTGTTAGGCATTATTCTGGACACTGAGCAAACAGTGAGGGAGGCAGCCAATCATCAAATAAATATGAAATATGATGTCAGGCAGTGATAAGTGCTTTGAGGAAAACTAAAGAAAGGTTGTAGAATAAGGGGTACTTGTGAGTAGAGGTGGGGGCTGTTGTAGCTAGGATGGTCAGAGGAGGCCTCTTGGCGGAGGTGATCTTTGAGTAGAGATCAGAATGAAGGAATGGAAGGCACGATGTGAAGAGCTGGGGGAAGAATATCCTAAGGAGACGGAATTGCAAGGGCAAAGTCCCTGAGAAAGGAATGAGCTTGGTATGTTCAAGGAATAGTAAGGGGACAGTGTGGCTAGAGTAGGGTGGGTGAAGTGGGGAGTGGGTGGGATGTAGTTAGATGACATAAGGGTTCATCAGCCACAGTGAATACTTGGGGGTTTGGTGTGATGAGAGGGCAAAGCAGGATTTTAAACAGAAAAAATTGCATGATATGAATGACATAACCATTTAAAATATATTCCCAGCTTCTCTGGAGAATGAAGTGTAGAGGCAGAGAGACTGAGGAGGTGTGCAGCCATCCAGATAGACGTAATGGGGGCTTTTGGCCCATGGTGATAAGTGTTGCTATTGTGCAAGGAGTCAGATTGGGAATACAGTTTAGAGTTGGAGCTATCAGGATTATTGAATAATTGGGCAAGGCGGTAAGAGAAAGAAGGGAGGATCCCCAGGCTATGGCCTGAGCATATGGGTAAATGGTGGTATTGGACACTGAGATGTAGACAACTGAGGAAGGCAATTTGGGGCTTGGGTACAAATTTGGGTGCTACCATCAGTGACTGCATTGGTCTGGGTTCTCCCTGAAATGTCTTCACAGTACAGGGATTTATTCCCAGAACAAGGTACTGGGGAAAGACACTAAAAAAATCTCTGGCCTGTGTTTTTGAAAGATGGAAAGACAGACATTGTCTTGGCTGGTTGGGTCTGACCTGTTCTGAGGTGCAGCCAAGCCAGATGGCCCCTTGAAGTCCCTCATGGCTTGAGGATTCTCTTCTGTGATCTATGACCTGGAGGTGGGAATAAGAATTTTCTCTTTTAATAATATTTTTCCTTTTCCACAGCCTGATCTCTTTTAGATCCAGTCTAATTTCTTACAGGCCTTGGGCTAATTTGCACAGCTGGGTTTTACATCTGGGTGATTGCCATCTGCACCAATTGCCTTGCTGGCTGCACGCAGGATGAGACTGCAGCCACAGGGTGGGCCACAAGCTTCTGGAACTGCATTTTGAGGGCACTCTGGACTTGAGGATGGACTGGTTCCCTTGAGCCAGATGCCTGCTCCAGTCTGCTCTGTTCCCCCAGCTCTCAGTCAGGGAAGCCCTGGGCCTCAGCTTCAAGAGGGCCTCATGGACACCAGCATCCTAGGAGGTCAGGAAACAGGTCTGGAGATGCACAAACGTGCACACACACACACACACACACACACACACACAGAAATAATGAAACTAACATATAAGAAAGACAGCTAGAGACAAAGAGATAGAGACGGGGATAGAGAATCAGAGAGACAGAGACAGAGAGAAAACTCTGGGAGGGTGATGAACTGAGACAGTGTGGGAAACAGTGAGAAGCAGCAACAGAGAAAATGAAATCAAGTAAAGAGTCTGTCTGCTGAAGCAGACAGAGTAAGATAGAAAAGCCCAAAGAGGCAGATAGACAACAGAGGGAAGAAAGTGGGGAACTTGTGGGAATGATGTGTTTGGAGACCTCTGTCAAGCCTTAACATAATGTAAGGGCTTAATAATCTATGACTATTAGTATTACCAGTGAGAGGATTTTGCCATTTTTGTACACCAATAACAGTTGAAAATAAGCAACTTCATATGGTTCAATCTTATGTTATTATTTCATTCCATGGGGCCCTAATAGGTGGTGGAAGCATGGTCTTGAGTGTAGACATGTCATCATCAGAGCTGAGTTTGAAAAAGATAACTCTTGAAGCAGGCATGGACTTGAATAGGTAAGACTGGAGGCCAAGTGGTCAAGGAGGAAGAGGCTGGGCCAACAGTCCAAGCAAGAGATGCAGAGGGTCTGAAGTCTGGTAGGGACAGGAGGGTTGAAATTGGAGCGAGGGGATGATTAAAGGCATTTTTCAATGAGCATTAATAGAACTCAGTGACAGATGGGTAGAGACAGGGAAGGGGAATTGGCTCAGTCCTTTTTAGTTTTCAAGGCCAAGCTCAGACCCCACGATCCTACCAGGAAGGCTCCCTTGACCCTTGCCCCCTGCCCAGGATTCTCCCCCATCGGCCTCTGAGCTCTCACACACAGCAGCGTTGGGACAGAGTTTGCTTCAGACTCCTCAGCGGCTCCCTCACTGGGGGAGCCACTGCCAGGCACAGCGGTTGCAGCCCCACATGGGCTCTGGAACCTGATCTCTTCCATTGGAATCCACACTCTGTATTCTGTGTGAACTTGGGCAATCTACTTCCTTTCCCTGAGTTTCACACATCCTACCTGCTTCAGAAGCCAGTGTGAGCATTAAATGGAGTAATACATGCAATGTGGTCAATAAGTGGTAGCTAGTCTTATTATCATTGGCCATTAGTCATTGTTGATTGTTAGTGTTCTGTATCCTTTTGGACTGAAGTGCATTAACTGCATCCAATTTCATTTATGTATCCATCCTGCCCTCTCCAAGACTTAGCTCACAATGGGTCACAGAAAGTACTGGATGATTGTCTGGAGCCTTAATTCAAATCCCTTTTATTCATCAAATACCACAGAAGCAACTCACAGCCTTTTTGCTGGCCCCATGGTACATGCACAGATGACAAAGCCTTGGTCCCAGCCTGTGAAACACCCAATCTAATAATACAAATAAAATAACATTTATTGAGCTCTGTGTCTGTTCGAACCTGATCAGGGAAGCTGAACCACTGTGAGTGATCTGAAATAAGGCATTTATTATGGGAGTTAGAATTTCCACCATCTTGGGAGCAGATGAAGAAACCTATGGAAGTCTGTGGCTTCTGCATCTGGTGGTGGGACTGAAGTCATTGTAGGTGAGCAAGGCTGGCAGCCAGGAAGAAAAACTGAACATGAAATGGGAGAGAGTGAGGACAAATCAGAACCTACATCTTGTCTCTCACCACCTCCAGCCAAGACTTTGTGGGTGACCTACAGAAGAAGCTTGGTGTCTTTCACCACAGAGCTGCATGTCCTCCTGGTCCAGGACTCACTGAAGCTCAAGATCTGGGGACCTGGGAGTGCTGTAGGCCTGCCCACTGCCCCATGCCAGCGAGGGGAGCCAGCAGAGTGATAACAACATAGGGCAGCTTCAGCAGCACCTCTTCATCAACCTGCAGAGAGCAATGGCTGATGCTGCATTTCTGCCTTCCAAATCTTGTGTGAATTCGTCTTGTAGCCAACATTTAACCTGGAAGCATACAAAGAAGGGAACTCTGAGGAAGGGAAGGGGGACTTCTGAATTACATAAAACAGAATTCTGGGTCTCTTTTACCTTGTTCTCACCCACAGAGAGAAGGGAGTTTTGCCCTTTGATAACATCTGTGAAAGTGGCATTGTCAGTACCTGGTGTTTGGGAAGGGTGGAGGGATGGGACAGGGAACAGAAGCCGAGGAACTAATCCCTGCAGAGGATGACTTGGTGAGTGTGGTCCCCAGTCCAGTGGAGACTGAGGTGGTTTGGGCTTTATAGTCCAGAAAATCAGTTCAATTCTCTATGTCACTTATGTGCACAGTCCCACGATTCCTGGTTCTTTGAAGGACTTTCTAGGCACCCCTCCTCTGGCCTCCTCAGTTAAGTATGACATGGTTTCCATTAATTTTTCAGTTAAAATCAGGTTCAAATTCATTTTGTTTAGAGAGTTAGAGGAAAGTTTCATGGCACCCCTTAAGATTCCCCCTGGGGTATCACTGCGCTGTCACCAATCCGAGGCCAGAATGGCGGAAAGGAAGGCAGAGAGGCAGTGAGCATGAGGGTGTGGGTGGCAAGGCAGCCAGTTTTGAATTAGCCCTTGTTTGCTTTTATTTAGACCTCATTGAGACCACACTATAACCATGCCCTCCTCGAGGCTAAGAAAAGGAATGAGGAAAATAATATCCCTTGGGTGAGCAGCCCAGGGCTTCATTTAGAGAAAGAGATGCATCTATGTCTACCTTGCCCCTCTGATTACAAATGATTTGCATTTCAAAACAAACCGTCTTTAATTCAGAACAAATGCTGTCCCTCTTGGTAGGGCCAGGCTGGGGCAAATTCTGGAGCTGACACTGCTGCTGCCTGGGGAGGGAGCCTCAGCCCTTAGGAAACCCTGAAGGGAGAGCAGGAGAGGAAGGAAGTACTGAGGTTAGGCCTACGCCAGGCTGCTTGGCTTTTCAATCTTGGCCTCACCACATGCTAGTTGTGTGACTTTGAGCAGATTCCTATACCTCTGGGACTGTTTCTCCATCTGTAAAATGGGTATAGCAATAATAGTGTCTGCCTCAGAGGATGATTGTGTAGACACATAGAAGACTCTCTGACACATTTTGGTGGTGGTGGTGCTGTTGATAACATTATTATTATTGATTGCACTAAGCACTAAGTTGTTTCATTTTATTATGGCACAACCCTACGAAGTAGGTATAATTTGCAGTTAAAGTATCAGAGTCTCAGATAGGCAAGTGACTGGTCAAGATCACACAGCAAGTGACAGAAAAATGATTTGATCCTGTCTGTTTGATTTCTTCTGCCACGTCACAAAAAGTGAGAGATGCCTTAAGAGAGGTCCCAGTAACAACCGAGTCCAGAAAGAGAGGTCAGTGCCAGCTATGGTGTTTAGGGGAGTCTTAACCAAGGAAATGGCATTTTGATCTAGGTTTTGAAAATGGCTCAAATTTGAAGACCTGAGTATTAGGAGAGGGGCAATGCAGGCCGTGGGAACAGCACAGGATGTACATGGGGAGCAAGGAATTGTTCCGTTGGGCTGGAGTGCATAGGAGTCAGGCCTGGAACATGTTGAAGCCAGATTGTGGAGAGCTTTGAATTAGTTTATTTAGTCATTTATTCAGCCACTACTGTTAAGTACCTACTATGTGCTAGGTCCTTTCCTGGATGTTGTGAACACAGTAGTGAGTGGAATAGATCAAAACCATGCTCTTGGGGAGCTGGTATTGCTGGCAGAAAGGAAGAATTCCTCATCAGGCTCCTGGGCACCTTTGCCAGCCTGTAGGTGTTGAAGGCTTGCAACACACCAAAGCCCAGAGGGAAGACCCAGGCAGGCCCAGGAGGACTGTTGGCATGTTGAAAGGTAGGTCTATGGGGAGAAGTCCTGAGAAAACAGACCGAGTGGGGACTTTGAAGGCTCTGGAGGCTGAGCTGTTTGGAGTGAAACAATGAGCAATAGGGAAACATGGAAAGTTCTTGAGTAGAAGAATGGCAACACCAGAACTGTGCTTTAAGGACAGTACTCAGGAACCGTGCACAGAATGAACTTTGAGTGGAAAGAGTAGACACCAGGAGGCATGGAAAAAGGCCATCGTTCCACGACTTAAGGATTCCCCTTAGAACTGGTCTAATGTCAACTTAAAATACAAGCCTCTTGTTCAAAAATTATTAAGAATTTCAAGATTGTGACACCAGAGCATTAAACAAAGGGCAAGGGCTTTCTGTGCACTGGGCCTTTCTGAGCACAGGGCTATGTGTGAGTGCCCAGATCACAAGTCCATGAAGCCAGCCCTGCACCTAGACTTTACGGTGTCACCATTTGGGACAGCTCCACAGAGCCTCAGGGAAACCAAGTCCACCTTCATCCACCCCCTAGGCACATCTGACATCCCCTTCTTTTCAATTTGGATGACTCTAGCCACCACTTGAAACCAACCAGTTCTCAAGGCAGATGTTTCCTTCCAGGCCTTCCAAGAATTGGCTGTCTTTGTTAATTCACTTATTCTTTTTCAAATCAAATATTTATTGGGGAATATAGTAAAAAAGTTATGTACCTTGGAATGTGACAGACATTGGTTTGTCTCTCACTAGTTGGGCAAGATTCTTAACCAGTGTGAGTCTCAGATTCATGTTATAAAATAGGGACAACAATACATACCTACTTTGTAGTGCTGTCATGATTCTTAAGTTAGACAATGAGTGCAAAATCACACTACAGTTCTCACATTACACAATACATGCCCAATACATATTTGGTAGAGAGAACCAGGACTCTGAAGTCATTTTCCAGATCTGCCATTTCCTAGCTGTGACCCTGGGAAAGTCATTTCAAGTCTGAGTTTTAATTTGCTTGCTTGTGAAATGGGAACAATCATACATATTTCATAAGGTGGTTGTGATAAAAATATAGGCGAAGTGTCTAGTAGAGTAGTTGGTGCTCTTTCAATGGAAATTCTCTCTCTACTTATTATACACCTACTCAGTTCCCCTCTCTGCCCACAGGGTAAGCCACAATGATCCTGGTCACTCAAGGAGCACATCTCCCTCTGTATGGACCCCTGATTTGATTGCCAGGTTACCCCCTGGGTGCCTTGGGCCCAGTCACTGACCCAGGAACAGAGTTCTTGAGTCCCAGACTCTTGGGCATCTGGCTCTTTCATATCCCTAGGCCTCTGCCTGAGAAGCCCAATGGTGTTTGCTTCCCTCAAAGATTTCTCTGCACCTGTGGAGCCAGGTTTTTGTCCTGTTCCTTTTCCACAATGTTATCTTTAGCTCAGCACAATCCCAGACCAGCCCATGGAGTTAGGAGGTGCTTCTTTCTAGAGTTCAGCATTCTATGCCCGCTTCTACATAGGAAGGCTCAAAGAGCATAAATTACAAATCCTCCCCCAACCCTCTTCTCTCAACTCCTTGGGTTGCTTGCTGGGCAAGTCATCAGATGCCTTTGGTCAAGGTGGCATGGGTGGTGGCAGTGTGAAGAGTAGGCCTGCCTGCCAAGTTCCAGGTCTGAGAGCCTGATGAGGCAGAAGATGCCTGGCCACAGTTCTGAGTCTCACAGGTGATGATGCCAGGCCGGAGGTTTAGACATGGCTGGTGGGAAGGATCAGACAGGCAGAAAGTAGGCATCAGGAGGACAGGAGGGTAAGGCTTGGGTGTCAGCTTCCACAGGCAGTCAGGTTGAGTCCACTGCTGAGCAAGTCAGTAACATTAAAAAGCAGAAACACAGGGGTGCCTCGGTGGCTCAGTCAGTTAAGCATCTGCCTTCAGCTCAGGTTATGATCCTGGGGTCCTGGAATCTGGCCTGAGTCAGGCTCCCTGCTCAGCGGGGAGTCTGCTTCTCCCTCTCCCTCTGCCCCTCCCCACCTCATACTCTCTCTCTCTTCCTCTCAAATAAATTAATAAAATCCTAAAAAAAGAAAGTCTAATATATATATATATATATATATATGTTAGACTTTCTTTTTTTTATATATATATATATATATATATATATATATATAGCCTGAAGCACAGAGGTGAACTCCAGTGTTGGGGCAGAGACGGTTGGCTCTCTGCCCTGTTTGGTGAAGTCACAGGGGTGCATTTTAAACCATTCATTCATTCAATAGTTATTAAGCACCTACTAAATACCAGCCATTGTTCTAAGTGTTGGGGATACAACAAAGAACAGAAGACACTGCCTTATATTCTAGTGGTCAGATAAAGGCAATGCATCAACAAATACACAACTGGTAAGAAGTGATATAGAGAAAGGAAAGGCAGGTAAGAGGAGTAAGGAGTACTTGGTAGGATAGGGTGGTGGAGTTGCTATTTTATACCATGCAGTCAGGGAGAAGGCCTTTCCAACAAGTGACATTGGAGCAGAAATTGAAGGACATGAAGGTATGTTATATCGAGTTCTACAGAAAGAGTGTCTCCAGTAGAGGGAAGAGCAAAGGCATAGAGGTGGGCATGTGCTCAGTGGGTTTCTGTTTGGTGGGCAAGTGGAATGGAATGCACAAGGAAGAGAGTAGTGGGAGATGAGTCAGAGAGGTGGCCTGGGGGATAGATACTGTAGGGCCTTCTAAGTCATTTGGTTTCTATTCTGAAGAGAAGAGAAGGAGGGTTTTGATCAGGCAAGTGACAGGATCTGATATCTTAATAGAAATGCAATTGTGGGGGCGCCTGGGTGGCGCAGTCCTTAAGCATCTGCCTTCGGCTCAGGGCGTGATCCCGGCATTACGGGATCGAGCCCCACATCAGGCTCCTCCGCTATGAGCCTGCTTCTTCCTCTCCCACTCCCCCTGCTTGTGTTCCCTCTCTCACTGGCTGTCTCTATCTCTGTCAAATAAATAAATAAAATCTTAAAAAAAAAGAAATGCAATTGTGAGGTAAATGGATAGCATGGAAGACAGGAGTGAATGAAGAGAAAGCAGTAAGGAGGCTTTGGGATTGCCGCAGTGAGAGATGATGGTGGTTTGGACCAAAGTAGAAGTGAAGAAATGGTTTAAAAATGATTAGATTCTGGATCTTTTTGGAAGGCAGAGCCAACAGGATCTCCAGCTGAGGAGCAGGGACAATTCAGGAGGGTAATTTGGCCTGTGCTAAGGGAGAGATGGAAGCAGCACACCTCCAGAGACAGATCCTTTCTAACCAAGCCTCCAACCGCACCTTCCCCAACACACTGTTTTGTACCTAGCAGCATTATCAAGTAGTTGGTGGAGCAGTGCCCTATAAGGGCACAGTGTCTCAAGTCAGCGTATAAGGCACAATTGCAGATAGTCAAAATTACCTTGAGAATCTTTTCAATTACCCATGAAGTTGGAACCAATCACTTCCTCATGAGTTGAGCCCCATTTGAAGCTGTTAAGAGCCATGTGGCATGAAAAAGTATTAAAGATGTCCACTGTACTTGGTGTGGCGAGATGTCTGGCTGGAAGTCCATGAGGCAGATAATGAGAGAACAGCAAAGCCACAAAATAAATGGCCACATGGTGCTACTCCACCAAACTAGCTGTCTGGGAGGTGCAGATTCACGTCATAGCCTCTTGGAGAACTCGGAGTGAATTCCAGTTCCTTGGACTCCAGCTCACAGACACAACCCATCTAGCTCATGGAGCCAGAGATTCTTATGACAGGGTAGCTAGAGGATACTCTTTGAATCACCACAAAGTGGACTTCCAGTCCTTGTTCACCTGCCTTCAGGGATGGAGCATTCACTATCTCCCTCCTAAATTTTGAGCATGGACAGCTCTTGAGAAAATTCTTTTTTGGATTGAACTGAAGAACTCTGTTTCCCTGTGGCTTTCCTCCAGGAGTATCTGCCATTTTAGGCCACAAAGACACTGTCTTCTCCTTCTGCTCCCTCTGCCCATGACAGCCCTTCAGAACACTGAGAACAGAGATCATGTTCCTTTATTTCCGTTGTTCCATGAAGCTCCAGCTCCTTCATTAGCTTCTTATGGGACCTGGGCTTCAGCCCCTCACCAGTCCTTCTGCACTGTCTTATGAGTTCTGCCTTTCCTGTTCCATTCTGCAGACCTCTTCAAAGGATCATCCATAAGGGCCCAGTCTTCCCACATTGGATCCTGTGGGGCTCCTATCTGTGCCCTTGCCAGCTACCTGGCTTACCAACCTTTCCCTATAAGCAGGGACCAGAACCCATCTAAAACCTGCCCTGCCACATGCTGCTGCCTCTGCCTTTCCAAGCAGGAGCTGCACTTGGAACCCATGAATTTGGGGGCTGGGAGCTCTTTCCCAGCCGCTGCTTCCTACACTGGTTCTCCCAGGTCAATTAATGAAGCTGCCACTCTGGCTTCTCCCTTCTCTTCTGACTTGTCCATCTTCACATTTCTCACTCATTCCACTAAATACTCTCTATCTCATCCCCACACAGCTCCTCTCCCTCTCCCACTGGTGGGAGCAAGGCCCAAAGCACTCAGTTCTGGGGGCTCCCTCTTCCCCCCATGAGGTCATAGCAAACCTGATTGCATCCAGACAGTCTGCCACTGCCGCCTCCCAGCCTATAGCCCCTGGAGGAGGCCTGGCACCCTCTTGGCTTGGCTTCTGTGCTGGTCCAGGCCCCAATTTCCTGCCCTGCCAATCAGGAGGAAGTGTCACCCCCCAATCTGAAGAGTGTGTCTCATTTCTCCAATTCCTGTCACCCTAAGGCTGTGATGGATTTTTTCCCCATCAGTCATGATCCCCTTAACAGTAGATCTCCCTTTGCTGAAACCTCTGACAGGGCAGGAAGGTGGAGTTAGGGGCAGGGGTGGGTGGTCAGCACAGGGGAGCAGACATGGGTTGGAGTTCCTCAGGACCCTGCAGATCCAGGGGCAAGGGAAGCTAGGCATGGCCAGCATAATACCTGAGGGCAAGATTGACCTCTACATCTGGCCCATGGGGGCAGGGGGGCAGGGGTCAAGTCTGGTGAGCTCTTCTGTCCTCCCTGCCCCTCCTGTGGCATCAGAAGCTCCGCTTCCCACTCCAAAACCCAGACAGCATGTGGCAAGCAGCTGGCCGGAGGTTCTGTGCAAAGTTATGGTTGTGGCTCACTAGCTTCAGGCCTGAAAATGGATGAGCCTCTGTGTGGTTAGGGAGGTGGGTCATAGTGGGTAGAGTTCTAGCCCCAGGGATGGCTGCTTTCCCTTCTGTAGTCTATCTCTGGACTTAAGTTAAAGGTATTGCAGGAACTGCTGGGCTTGAGGCCCAGTGACCATTCTTTGATTCTTACTCAGTATATCTCTGCTGACTTTTACTGCCAGCATCAGACTCCTCTGATCCCTCCCTGGAAGACCAAGCAGGGAGTACAGGGCCCTAGGTAGTTGCTTTCCTAGCCCAGGCAAGGTCTCCAGGAAGTTGCCCGGCCTTCTCCCAACACCAGCTCTGTCCCAAAATAAGAATAAGAATGAAAATAATAAAATATCTTGCCTAATGAAGAGTACTAATGAAGTAGGTATTATTATTCAATCCATTTTACAGATGAGTAAACTGAGGCTCAGAGAGGAAAGTTACTTCCCACAGATGTAGGAAGTAAGTAAAGATAAGATTTAAATACAAATTTGTAACTCCAGGAAGTTGTTCCTGTTCCATAATTTCCAGCCTCTCTGCATTCACAATTCTCCTTGCCCCCTTTCCCACTTCTTCTTTCTACTTTCCCCTCCCCTTTCTTGCTCCTCACACCCATTCCAATCTCTGCTTTGTGTCCTCCTTCCATCTCCCAACCCTGCCCCCACTCCAAACTGCATGTAAGCCAGCCAGCGGCCAGCTCACCCCCTTGGCTGAAACGTGGAGCTCAGCTGCTCCAGACACACGTTTTTACCAGACCAGATAAGGTTTCACCATTGGGGCAGTGAGCAATTTATTTCTGAGTCTGAAGTGGGGAAAGGGGGGAAGTCCTAGAATTTAGCCTGCTGAAGCAAAAAGAAGTGAGTAAGCATGTGTCTGGTGTGTGTGTGTGTGTGTGTGTGTGTGTGTGTGTGTGTGTGTGTGTATGTAGAGGAATGGGAGGAGGGAGAACCAGACCTGAGGATAGTGGAAAGCAATGGAAGCTTGCTGGTTCTTCTTCACTCCTAAACAGAGAAACATAATTAAAGGGAATGGAATGTAGCAGAATTTAGGGCAGATACACTGGGTTGTCCCTAAGTTTTCAACTACTGCAGTCCAGCTACCATGCTCATCAGTACTGAAAAATGTTGTTATGAAAGTTGCCAAGGACCTTCTAATCACCAAATATGCTGAACACTTTCTCTTCCTTATATTTGACCTCACAACCTTCGACACAGTTGATTACCCTCTCCTTTTGGCAATATTCTTTTCTTGGCTTTTCTGCCCCTGTACTTTCTAGATGTACTTCCTACCTCTCTGGTCCAATCATGCTCAGTGTCCTTGACAGACTTTCTCCTGCCCTACTCATTCTTGAAAATTTCCCCAGACCCTAACCTTAACTCTGTCTCTTAAATATTTTATTCATTTATTTGAAAGAGAGTGAGAGAAAGCACAAGTAGGGGGAGCAGCAGAGGAAGATGGAGAAGCAGGCTCCCCACTGAGCAGAGAGCCCAGTGGCGGGCTCGATCCCAGGACCCTGGGATCATGACCTGAGCTGAAGGCAGCCGCTTAACCAACTGAGACACCCAGTCACCTCCTTAACTCCTTTTTTCTCATGCTATGCTTTTGCTCTGGGTCAGCTCATCCACTCCCATGGCTTCAGTGACTGTCTCTGCCAGTATTTCCACATATCTAGATTTGGAGTGGAGCTCCAGGGTCTGCCACTTCCTGACCACTATCTCAATCTGGATGGCCCATGAGCACTTCAAATTCCACATGGCCAATCTAGAATTCAACTTTTCTTCAACTTGTTTCTTCACTTGTGATTTCAAGCTAATAAAGGGCATCATCAGCCACCTAATTGTGCCAGCCAGAGTCTGCTTTCATATCCCACTCTCTGCCATGCCTATAACTAATCAACCACCAAACCCCATTGTTCCCACATTCTAAATATACCTGAAAAAGTCCACTTCTCTTCATAGCTACACCCTGGTGCAGGCCTCCATCATCTCTCACCTGGACTACATTAACAGCCTTCTCAAAGGTCTCCTTCATTCCATTCTTGCTTTTCTATAATCCAGTATCCACCCAGTGGCCAGAGTGATCTTATCGCCCTTATCTCCCAGAGAAATCATCTCCCTTCCCCTGCTTAACAACTTTCACTATCCCCCCAGCAACCTCAAGAAAAAATGCGAACTCCTACCTGGCCTGGTTCCAGCTTACTTCTCCAGTCTCATCACTTGACATCTCCTCCCACTTCCCTCCCAGGTAGCCATTCCACATTCTAGACTCCAACAATACTGAGCTTCTTTATGCTCCTTCCCGAGCAAGCATCAAGTTCTTCTGAATGAGGCTGAGGCCAAAACTGAAGTATCAGCGGAGAGGAGTGATATCTAGATATGGACAAGGGGTGGCCATGGTGGAGATGGACTCAAAGATAGGGCCTAAGTGTCATTGACCCATTACTGAGTTCTTCAAGTTCTGAGCAGACCAGGAGCTCATGCTGGGGCCTGAAGGAAGCCAAAGATGTGACTTCCTTTTTGGGGGAAAGAATTTGCAGGACCCAGGGCTTCCTCCAGCTTCCCAGGGGCCAAGATGATTTACACAGAGCTAGGCCCCAATACCAACTGCTAAGGTCACCGTCTGAGACTGGAGAAACACAAATGAAATAGGTGGTTCATTTGTAGAAAACTGAGGAAGGCAGGCTGTGTCAAGTAGAGCAGGTCCTCAGTCAGGGGAGGCTCTGAAGGAAGGGGATGGGGCAGGGGAGGCAGAAAGAGAAACAGAGAGAGATGGGAAATGTGAGAGAGAGAGAAAGAGAGACTGATTGGGACCAAGGGAAAGAAAACAAACAGAAAAACAGAAACAGAACAGAGAGGCGGAGAGAAGTAGGAAGTAAAAATACACAGGGAAAGATCCAAGGAGACTGAAAGAGAAAAATAAAGAGGCATAAAAAGATAGGGAGTGATGGAGAAAGAGAGATAAAGAATGGGAAATGAGAGGCTGAGTGCTAAACTTTGAACAATAATAGAAGGGCTCACATAGGAACTTGCTGGAAGGATTCCCAGCTTGGATGGTCCCCCAGACAATGCCTGGGGCTGAGCAGTTGGCCTTGCCCATCCATCCTTGGACAGCTCTGGCTGTTAGAAAGTTCCTCCTTATTGTCAAATCAGGAGGGCAGGGGTAGACAGGATGGGAACAGAGGGCAAACTACCTTGGCTGGGTTCAGTCTGAGATATCTAAAGTAAGGAAAGTATAGGGGTAAGTCCATTTGGGAAAATGAGTGCTGCCTCTAAGTGAAAGGGAATGCCAGGGACAGATGTGTAGCTGGGGTACAGTCCAGGATTCTAGACGGGGTCAGGGGTGGAGGAGATGTGGAGTTAAACAGGGAGTAGCTTCTAAGCTGTTGTTGAGAACAGCCTGAGGGTGTACACAGCTCAGCCTTCACAGTGCAGTGCATGAGTGGGGTTGGGGATGCTGGTTGTGATGGCTTCAGAGAGTTGTGTGTATTGAACCCCACACTGCCTACTTTGTCCATTGATCAGAGCAGTAGGATGTGGAGAATGCTAGCTTTGATGCTGGATGACCCGGCTTTGAAAGGCAGCCCCAACATGTCATAACTATATAGACCTGAGCCTTAGTTTCCTCACCTGTAAAATGGGGACAATACTCCTTACCTCAAATTGTTGTTGGGATGACTCCATACAACAATAAAGTAAAAATACTAGCAAGGGCCTGGTCTAGTTTTACTGCTTAGACCACACAGAACTCATTCATTCCTCTGCCCCATGACAGCCCTTCAAAGGGCTAAGCACAAAGCCTTGGCCTCTTCAGTCTTCTCTTCTCCTCAGAGGACATGTTGTCTTTTGACCTAGACATCCAGTGGAAGAAGATGTTGCTGGAACGATGTTAGGAGATAGGCAGTGAAGAAATAGAGTAGGCAAAAGCACAAAATTTCAGAAGGCTTTTAAAAAACTCTAGCCCTGAAAGAGACCATTTGGTCCAAACCACTTTCCTTTTACTAAATTAAAACCTCCCAGAAAGCCACAAGGAAAACCTTGCAGGGCAGGCCCTCCCCAAGCAGGCAGTTTATGGGGTAGAGTGTGAGGGGCCTCAGTTATAGTTGCTGACCCATTCCCAAGAAAGAGCCACAGGGCAGGGCACTCCCAAGAAAGGCCCCATAGAGCTGGAGCAACTAACTCACTGCCTGGGAGTTGGATCCCAACCCCAGCCCCACAGGATGCCAGGCAGGAAGGCTTTCTAGACAGATGGACAGGGTTGGAAATGATGGAGGATGGAACAGGGTAGGGGTGGGAGGCTCAGCTGTGTGCTCAGGACCAGATTCTGGGACCTGCCAACAAACTGAGCCAGGAGCAGAGAATATTGACCCAGAAATGGCAAAAACAGGGCTTTTCAATAGAGTTGATGGTGGGGGAATAGGAATGGGCTATTTTGCAACATTAATTTTGCAATCTTACCAACACCTTTGATGTGCCCTTTCAGTGCCACTCTCCTTGCCAAGGCCCTCTTCATGTTTCAGCATGAGGAGCTCAAATTTTCCTGGGAGCTGTGGGCCTAAGGGGAAGGGAAGAAAGGAGCTGAGTGGGGAAGCTGTTCTGAAGGGGAGGAGGGAGGCAGTGGGGAGCAAGGCAGGCTGGTGAAGCCCTCCCCCCAGCAGGCACTTCAATAATCTGATTTCCATAAAGAGAACTTTCCCGGCCATAAAGATTTTATTGAAACTCCCAGCAGCCTGATAAAAGCATAATTCCACTGACCACAATCTACCTAGGAATAGCTCCAGGATATTAGGCTGAAACTCAGCAAAGCTATCCCTTCTGGAGGGCTGCTCCACTCCCCTTCCCCCTTTCCCCTCTTCTCCGACATGCGGGAGGGGCCTCCATTTGGCTTAACTGTGGACCATCCATACTCCGTGGGGAAACTGTCTATCCAGCCCTGAAAATAAGCCGAGCTCTACAGGCCTGGGACAGAGGGAAAGGAGGCCCTGGGCCAGGTAGGATGGGCCAGATACTCCTCCCACAGCTCTGGGCTTGCCATGGCCTGTTCTAGACCTGCTGCTCCTCCAGGGTACATAAGAACCTTCATCTCTGAAGCCCTGATTGAGACCCAGTCTAGAGTTGGAGTCCCCAGAAAGCATGCTGGAGATGGAACTTAAAAGAAAGACTCCAGACTCTATTGGCCAACAGACCTAGATCTGAATCTTTGTTGTTGCTTACTGACTATGTAATCTTAGGCAAGTCACTTCTCTGAACTTCAGCTTCCTTATCTGTAAAATGGGGGGAAAGAATCCTTATTCAAAGTATAAAGGATAATGACAGAATATGAGAGGCCCTATATAAAATGGCTGGTGTGATGCCTGGCACAAAGTACGCATTCAATAAGCTACTCTTCACTACCATATTATCCCCTCCCCAGAGGACCCCTACCTTCTCCTCATGACCATAGTTGTTCATACTCTCCCTTAACCATAGTTGTTCTTCCATCCCCAAGAAAGAGCTACTGGGCTGGGCATTCTGAAGAGAGCTCCCTTAAAGCTGGAACAACACTGCCTTGGGGTAAAACCAAGATAGAGGGTAGAAAGTCTAAGTAGACAGATGGGTGGGGTGGGGGTTATGAGGAACTCAGCTTTGTGCTTCCTTGTAGGAAGGAGAGGGCTTTCTTATAGTAGAGGATAGGTCCCAAGAAAACAGCCCATGGAAACCTCCCTAATTCTAAGGGTTAAATTGCTGATTTCTGACTAAACTAACTCCCTCTATGACTTTGGGAAAGTCCTTTTCCTTCTGAGTCTCAGTCACACCTCCTGTCTAATGGGAGTGGGCAGTAGGATGAAGTGGTCTAAGTATCTTCCAGGCTGACTGTACACGACTAAAAAGCTGTCCAAAATTCTGATTCTTTGGGACTATATGCTTATTTATTTAGTCAACAAATATTTATTAAGTACCTACTATGTACCAGGCATTGTTCTAAGTGCTGAGAATAAAGCATTTGGAAAAATAGACAAAAGTTGTTGCTTCATAAATGTTGATGAAATCAATAAATAGAATCAGTCAATAAAATATGTTGTATGCACAGGTGTTAAGTCCAAGGAGAAAAATAAAAGTAGGGAAGAGGGATAGGGAGGAGTGCAGGGGGTAAAAGCTTAAAAAAAAAGTGGTCAAGGAAGACTTCACCAAGGAAGCAGCATTTGACTAAAGATCTGAATTGGATATGGGAGCACACCATACAGGTGCCTGGGAGATGAATATTCCAGGAAAAGTGAACAGCCTGTGCAAAGGTCCTAAGGTATAAGTATGACTGGCTCTTAGAAAAAAACAGCTAGGAGATCAGTATGCTGGAAGAGGGAGAGAGGGAGAGAGTTGTAAGAGATGAAGTCAGAAATTTAACATTAGCCAATTTGTGAAGGGTCTTGAAGGCCTGTACAAGGACTTCAGATTTTATTCTGAATGGGGATCTTGCAGGAGGGCTTTTTAGCAGAGGAGGGACATGGTCCAGCTTCTGCTTTAACAGGATCCCTCTGGCTTCAGTTTAGAGAATAGACTGATGGTGGGAGGAGAGTCTGAAGAGAAGCAGAGAGACCAGTTAACAGGCAACTACAATAATCCAGGCAAGAGGTGATGGTGGAGTAGAGGGGCTGTAGTGAGTCAGGAAGAGAAATCAGCAAGGAAGCCAATGGTGTAGCTTACAGAAATGGGGAGGTTGTCATGGAGCTGTGGGTCAGAGAAGAGGGTCAAGAAAGGGCCAGAGCTTGCCCTGCCCTGCCCTGACCCAGAACATGCACAAATGGCCTCACTAGTGGGTCTGGAGTTACTATCCTCTGAGGAGGACAGAGTCAGTTTACTCAAGCTACTCACAGGGTTTTTCTGTGACCTATTCTATACATCTCTCCTCCTTGGTTAGGGCAGGAGTGGGAAGAGTGACAGCTCTGCCCATCAGGGAGCTGCCCTGAGGGTGGGGATCAGTCCAGAGTGAGGTGTAACTAGCACCCCTTGGCTCACACTACCTGTATCTGAGTGCTGCCTCTCTGGGCTGCCTACAGAGTATCCCATGTAAAAGTGGCTGCTTGCAAATGTGTCTTAGTAGTTAGCAAGAGAAGGTAGAACAGGATACCCAATAGTGTAAAGAGACAGACATATTGGGACTGGACAGAGGGCAAGACAACATCGAGTCCCCCCACCCCCCAAAAAAGGTTAATTAAAGTGAACCCAGAGTAGTTGGCATTCTGTTGGGGGTACTAGCAGGGGTAGGGTACTCTGGGAAGGCTCCCCAGAGGTGGTTGGGAAAAACAGCTTGAAGAATGAGTGTGGTCCATATATGTAGCACAAAGAGGCCAACCTGGTCCTTGTCTCGGCTCTGCCACTGATTTGCTGTGTGACTGTGTGACTGTGCTAAGTTTCCTAGCCCTTTCTGAGGACCAATTTTCTGGGCTGGGCAGATTAAATATCTGAATGAAATTTTTTTTAATTAATATTTTTTATTATATTATGTTAGTCACCATACAGTACATCCCTGGTTTTTGATGTAAAGTTCAATGATTCATTAGTTGCATATAACACCCAGTGCACCATGCAATACTACCCATCACCAGCCTATCCCATTCCCCCACCCCCCCTCCCCTCTGAAGCCCTCAGTTTGTTTCTCTGAGTCCATAGTCTCTCATGCTTCATTCCCACTTCTGATTACCCCCCCTTTCTTTATCCCTTTCTTCTCCTACCGATCTTCCTAGTTCTCATGTTCCATAGATGAGAGAAACCATATGATAATTGTCTTTCTCTGCTTGACTTATTTCACTTAGCATTATCTCCTCCAGTGCCGTCCATGTTGCAGCAAATGTTGAGAAATCGTTCTTTTTGATAGCTGAGTAATATTCCACTGTATATATGGACCTGTTGAAGGGCATCTCGGCATATCTGGATGAAATTATCTCTTGGGTAAGTCTCAGCAAGGAAGTTGTAGGTTGAGAATCTAAAACTGGACTGAAACTTCCTTGAAGGTTGGTATCCCAGTACTCAGTACAGACCTCAGCACAGAGCTGGTCCTCAATCAGTGTTTGTTGAGTGGTTTGTTAGGTCTGTGCGGTGATGCCTGAAATGGCAAGATCTCTCTTAAGGCTTCCTAGTCTCAGTTTCTATTATTCCTCCTAGGGGATATGTTTATTGTTTTCTACCTGATTAGTACTTATTATTCAACCTCTGGTAAGATAATCTATATATTCTTTAAGGAACTACCCCTCTCCCATGTTCAGTCTCTCTGGTTTAGTTAGGGACTGACACCACCCTTGGCTAAGGGAAGAGCACATGATTCAGGCCTGGCTCCAACTCCCCTGGCCACAAAAATTAGTTTAGAGATGGGCACGGCGAGACTTAATTTGGGACTTTTGAAGGAGTTGTTGGGAAGAGATAATTTCTCTTTACATTGAATTTGGAGCTTTGGGGATGTTATCTTTAACCTGTTGGCTGCCATCTTATAATCATAAAGGAAGAATGTACCAAAGAATGGCACCAATACATAAGAGAGCAGAACTGAGAGAAGGAGAGCAGAAGAATGAGTCCTAATGATTTAATGAAGCCCTAGATTCAGCTGCACCTAAAGCTAGACCTATCAATAAGCTTATCTACTTTGTGAGCTGATAAACATTTTTCTTTAAAAAAAAAAGCTGAAGCCTGACCAAGTTGTTTTTTTTTTAAGATTTTATTTATTTATTTGACAGAGAGAGAGAGAGACAGCCAGCGAGAGAGGGAACACAAGCAGGGGGAGTGGGAGAGGAAGAAGCAGGCTCCCATTGGAGAAGCCTGATGTGGGGCTCGATCCCAGAACGCTGGGATCACACCCTGAGCCGAAGGCAGACGCTTAACGACTGAACCACCCAGGCGCCCCTCAAGTTGGGTTTTATTTACTTGCAACAGGAGGAATCCTGAATAATATACACCCTCCTCACCTTCCATATGGTTCATTCACTCGGGGCCACCTGTCAGTCTGAAATCAGGCACAAACTTTCATATCTCCATCTTTTGCACATAAAGATGCTTCTGTTTAGAATTTTCCCCCTGCTTTACTCATAGATGTCTGTCTTTCAAGAGTTAACCACAGTAGGTCATCTGGAATGGGGGTGTAAGGACATCCAAAAATCTGCTTCTTCTTAAAAGCAGTAAAAACTCTAGTACGAATGGTCAAAATCATTTTCCAGAACTCTAGCAGCCAACAAAAAGTTTGCTACAATCTATAGAGCATTATTTGGGAAAAAACCCAAACCTATTGATTCTTGGTAATAATAGCAAGTTTTGTAAGGTTTGGACTTGCCCTATTTCCATCTATTTCTTCCCGGATCCATGATAACTTTGAAATCCAGCAGCCTAGCAGCAACCAGAGGGGGCAGAACAGGTTTGGAGACCTTGAAAACGTCTAATT